>NC_051862.1:94052750-94163482 GCF_015732765.1 Culex quinquefasciatus | reverse complement strand
AGCAGGAAACATTCGCAAATAAAGTTATGAATTCTCTCTTTTCAGCACGCTGGATTGTTTGTTTAACATTTGCTCGTTGGATTGGAAACTTTTCTTCCCGCTCAATGACCATGCGGCTCCACTGAATCATGAAGACTAAGCCAAGTGGGGCCCAGCACCTAACATCCCTAACACTTTACAGCTTTGAAAGAAAATAACTTTTTTCGTTCACCCTTAATTTATTTTTGAAGCTGTCAACCAGGCAGTTAAAATTAGGTTGACTTTCGGTATTGACATGTCACTCATGTTAACACCTGAACTTCCAAGCTCGAGGGGGAATTTATATGGAAATTTTGCCTTCATCTCGAGCTTGTGAGTTTCGGTGTTAATCATCGTAAGTCAAAATATCACGCTGTCTTACTACTTACTTGCAAACTTTCTTGAATATTGTAATGGATACTAAATCATCTTTGGTATTTCAGTGTTAACACACATCGTAGTCATCGTATCTAAACAGCTTTGGCAAGCTTCTGGAACGTTCCGTGTCAATCTTGAACTGTAAAAGATAGCTATCTCTACGATACCAATCACTTTGAAATTCTATTAGATCACTCTATTACGTCGTAATAATGGACCCCGTTCCTACACAATACGTCTTAATCATCGTATTCTAACAGTTTTGGAATACTTCTCCAACAAAGAAATAAAAGTGATGAATAATAATAATAAAAATAAACAATTGTAATTTTGACGATCAAAAATGTGAAAATTGAGCCGAAAACGTTGGGCAGGCCTGGTTTAATGGTTCAGAAGCAGAATTTGTTTTAATCAAACTTGAGTTTTTCGTATGAAGCAATTAGATTTTTTTTTCTAATGTGGATATTTGTACGAGGATGTGAATTAAAAATGGGTCTACGATTTAGTCTTTTTGAGTTAAATTTTGTATGTTGTCAATATAAACTAAACTTTTGAAAATATTTGCTTCATCATTTTAGTACAAATTGTTATAGTTTAATGGTCATGATCGTCTCAAACATCTTAAATAAGTGATTGTAGTTTTTTTAAAAATATACATAGTTATTTTCAGGTTTTATATCTGTTTCATTTTGTCTTCATAAGTCAAAAAGACATCGTTTGAAAACCAAATAAACAATTTCTTATATAAAAAAAAAAAAAAAAAAACAAAATAAAAATCATGTCCCCTCTTTTTCGAAGCTATAGTTTGTTAGTCTGATAACTCCCTTAATCAATGAATATTTTAAAAAATAAAAGGAAATCTCTTGATAAGTAGACTGTTGAACGTACATCAAAACTAAAAGATTCATATGAGGAACATGATATTGGGAATTATAGGACAGATTCTGCCGTTACGTTACAACGGTTTGACACTTCTGTTTTTTTCAGTTTTTTGCTGTAACTCAGAAATTTCACAAAAAACACCTCACACCTTTTACAGATTCTGAAAGTACGTTAAATTTGGTGGACACAACGGTGGAGAGTTTTGTTCCTTCAATATATTTTTTAGAAAAGGCTGTGATTCTGCTCTGATAATTAACATTAACTTAACTTTTTCTATGTTTTTCAACGTAAAATTGACTGTTGAATCGAATGCCATCATTGGTTTTTGAAAAAAAGTTAAGCTATTTTGTTGCAAATCAAAAATCAAATCAAATCAAATTATTCGTTCTACAGCATTGCCTTGGCGTTCTCGATTGCTGGCGAATATTGACGAGCACAGGGTGGGGCAACATGGGGCCCCACCATCCTCAGAAATTTGTTCTAAATTTGGTCCGGGGGTTCCACAAATAAAGTATTTTTAAAACGTCCATATTAGTGCCCCACTTTCCTCAAAGGGCTGGGCACGCTAGTGATGGTGATTATTCACGATCCATACAAAAAGGTCACGGAAATTCGCAATGTCGGTATTTTTAAGGAAATGATAAACTTTGGATAATTGGTTTCTGAACACCGGTTTTGAGTAGGGTGTCCAATTTTCCCGGGTTTTGAATTTCCCGGGAAACGGGAAAAATATTTTTGGAATCCCGGGAATTCCCGGAATCCCGAGAAATTTTTGAAGCAGTCATAAAATCTATATTTTTAATATATTTGTTATGTTTTTCAAGCCTAAAATTACAGAATTAGCTCAGTACTGTGAACTGGTGATAATCTACACTTCAATCTAAACAAAGACAGCAGTTTTCATGATAGTTTAAAATACATTAAAAGATTATTCTTTGATGTGCTCTGGATTTTGAATCTGATGTCATTCAAATTTAATAAGCTTCTTTTTTAGATATTTCTTTTATTTATTTATTTTTATGACATCATTAAAAAAAGCTTAAACTTTTTTTCTTTCTTTGAAACTGTCAAAAAAACACGAAATTATACCAGAAAATATAACATTTTGTATAAGTCTAGAATTTCTTGCAGTTAATTTAAAACATATTTGAAAAATTATCTTTAAATCACTACCGCCAACTCGACGTCGTCGTGCTATCTTGTCGCACCCGCCATTTTGACGTTCCGAGAAAAACGCATTTTAATGTTTGACCTTGAATATTCAAAAACGAGAGCACGTAATGTAAACAATAACAAACACGTTTTGTTTGGCTCACCATTCTGTGCATTGTCCCAAAGTTTGGTTGAAGTTGGTTGCTGGAGTCCCGAGTTATAATTACAAATGTTTACGGTAGTCTAGCTTGTACGTGCGACAAACGCATCCTGACTTTCCTGGCCTGAAATCCCTTTGGCCTTTTGTCGCACTTACATCAATTTTCATGGAGTGACAAGATAGCACGACAAGATTGAAACTACTTTCATATGTAAAGTGACAAAAATGCACGGAGTTTTTTCGGTTTTTGTTGAATATCTCAGGATTGAAATCGAATTTTGGGGATCTGTGAAGGTCAAAAGGTGAAGCATTGTGATCTGCACAAAATGGCGTTCTTAACTCAATTTGGCCCAAAATGCACGTACAACAAGTTAGCACGATGGCGACGAACTGGAGATAATTTGGACTGCAGTCTGAATAGATACAGGAGATTTTGGAAATCAGTGTACTAATTGTTTTGTTCTATTCATGTTGTAACTAAAATCAATCAAAACAATCAGAACATTTTGCAAAAAAATTGGGAAATTTCTTACCTTTGTCCTGATTTGCTCCAGATGCCGGTTTTTGATGAAAATTAATTAAATATGATTTTTTAAAGATTAATGTCATAAATATACGAAAATATAATACCAATTATTATTATTTTTTTTTGCGGATCTGAAAACTAAAATTTCAGCAATTTTCCTAACAAGCCATTTTAATGCTGATATAAGGCTTTCTAGGCCCAGCTACAGAACTTTATGACGTTTCGCGTACGCACACTAGCGCACCATTTGGTTTTGCTGCCTGACAAAATTTAAACTCACTTTATTTTCGTGTACGTGCACGCAATACATACGCATGTAGATTACTCTATAGAAATATAAATTAACCCAAAAATGACGAACTTCTCGTCACATGCAAACAATGATCGAGCTCGAACTGTCACAGCCCTGCGAAGTATGTTGGCTGACATATCGGGCGGTCAGTCAAAAAAAAAAACCAGCTAGAAGTCGTCTGACAATAAACTTATGCTAGAAAGAGATAGGAAATCTGATGCAAACAAACGTCTAGCAGCCATGTAAACATACTTTTGTGTTGGAAAATTTCTGATTACCTTATATGCCGAATACAAATTTTAATGCTTTTAACTTTTTGTCGAGTATTATGTATTCAAATATTCATCTATTCCACAAACAAATCTAAATTTCCAAACAAAATTTGATTAGTTTTCAATTTTGGGAATTCCCGGGATAAAATAAAAAAATCCCGGAATTCGGGAATTCCCGGTTTTGGAAGAATCCCGGGATTTTTGTCCCTGGAATTCCCGGGATGGACGCACTAGTTTTGAGGAGTTTTTTTGTAATTGAGGTGCCTAAGTACACGATATTCCGGTTTATTGCAGTTTATACTTCACTTGCGTCAAAAGTCATGGTCATAAATCTTTGATTTTTGTAAAAGTTGGTTTCAAAAGCCTTAAACTATACATAATCCACTCACAACATCTATTTCGCCATCATATCATGTTTCAAAAAATTCCCCTTATCAACACGACAATCATGCAATACAGCCAACATTGCGTGATCCCAAAACAAACATCCTTTCGGCAAAAAGCTTTTGTTTTGAGAAGAAAATGACTTTTTTTTAGTTTTTGTTGTCCCCTTTAGCCTAAAAATCTTTATTTAGGATAGCAAATCTGTGTTTAGTTGTACACAAAATCTTTCCAGAAAAAAAAATAATTTCCAAAACAAATCCTTTCAATTTGACCAGCTATTGCAAGTTGTTTTTTGGTCCCATACATAAGGCTACGTGTAAACAACAAAACATTGTAATAGGGGCGAAGCCGAAGTGTAAACAAAGAGTATATCCTGCTTGTTCCTAATGTAAACATTAACTGACGTGAGCAGGATAGACTCTTTATTTACACTTCGGCTTCGGCCCTATTACAATGTTTTGCTTGGAGTTTTCGCAAAAAAACTGAGTTTCTTCCGGGTTTGTAATACAAAGTACTGGATATTTTTAACTTTTCTGAAATAGCACATTATTTTGAACCAACCTGCATCATAACTTCAAAAATGCTGAAAATGTTTATGGGACATTTAAGCGAAGTCAAGGACTGGAGGTAGTAATTGCTACTCTATTTTCTGGTGCTGATTAAATAGATTTCCTAAATTGGCTTTCTTTTTAATTTGATTAAAATCGCATTCATTTTATCACATTTATTCCAATTTAACTTGGATCAAACATCATTTAAAAGTCTGTGGGTTCCTTCGCAACTGTTTCACCTTTCTCACTAAGCTGCTTCTTTTGTATCTTTTGGTGCTGAAAAAAAGGAACTTTTTTAGTTTACACATATAGGATATTTGGCGGGTGATTTCCATACTGTTTTTGGAGAAATACGCTCAAGCATAGGCTTTAGCAGCGTCATGCAGGGTACTTCAACGCAAAGGTGCAGCCAAAGTCCGGCAAAGACGGCTACAAATAGGACGGCCGATGTGAAGAGTACCTGGGAGTAGAAAAACTCGATTGAAGGGCGTTTATAGCAGTTTCAAGGTTAGGTTGAGCTTTCCTACCGTGTTAAATCCACCGTTCATGAGTGGAGTGGTCACGTTCCGGTAGATTCCGTAGACCACGGTGTACTGAACCACGTACACGCAATAGCTGAGCTTGGACGCCACCAGCATAGACGGGTGCTGCAGGAATGATCCGAACAGGCAGCCTGGACTAAGGGCCAGATACAGCATCAAACAGGAGACCAGCAGACCCCAGGAACATTTGAGCAACGAGCCGAAGACCGCCAACAGGAGAGACCGTTCCGGGAGTTGATCCCGAGGTAGCAGCGCCGTAAGTCCGTTCATGGCGAGGAAGAAGACGGTCGCGCTGAGGAACATAAGCTTGAAGCCTTTCAGGTCTTGCATCTTTTTCGCCTTTTCACTCAAGCGATGGTACACGATGCCCACGATCATGCCGAAAAAGTAGTTTCCGGCGTTACTTTCGAACGTGACGTAAACCCGCAGGTAGTACTCCAAGGTGCGGATTTCTTCGGTGACGAATCTGTAAAGAGTGGTTTAATCAGAGGAAAGTTTGGAAACTTTTTAGTAAACCTACCTAACGATCATCATCACAGTTGCATCCAGATTGTAGATGTAAATAAAAGCAGCTGGTACGATCAACGCGAAAGCTACCATAACTGTAATCAGTTTGTTCAGGAGTTGTGGGAATCTAATGTAAAATAAAATCAATTATTTAATATCACTTCAAGAAAATCTAGAATCTTACTTCCAAAGCACCATCATTATCGACGTTCCTACCAGAAACAGCTGAAAGTCAGCGCCTAGGTACCATGTGAATTGCGAGCACTACAAAAGAAACCAGATTAAATCGCTAAGCGCCTCATTGATTTTAATGAGCATTGAATAAAAATTTGTAAAATCTTTTTGTATTTTTTTTTTCACTCACTGGCTCACTAGTATTGATGTAGTTGTTCACGAACAACAGATTGGTCCACCAATTTTCCGTACAGTGATCCTTGTATCGATCCGCGATGGGTCCATCCTTCAAGCTTCGATACCAGGAAGCTTGGAAGAGTATCACGAAGGCGTAAACGGGGACAATGCTAAAAATGAGTTCAAATTTGAAGCAATTTCTTCGAAAACGAAACTGAAGGAACTCTCACCGTATCAACCGATTGACGATCCTGTCCAGCAGGTACGTCAGTTGAAACTGCGGATGGGTCTTGATGTGGTCGAGGAAATTAACTGCGAGCACGACTCCACCAATCACGAAGAACAGCTGCACGGTGTACGTGTTGCCGGCCATGGCGATCGGGAACCACCAGCTCTCGAACTGCTGCTCGAACTGTTCGGGATTCTTGAGCGGGATCCGGATCATCGGGATCGAAGCGTGGCAGAGCAGGATTGCGAGCATGGTCAGCACGCGAGCGCCGTCCAGGAAGAGCAGATCTTGGCGAGATCGGGCGTTGAGGGAGCCCAGCTTCTTAAGGTTTTGGGCCAACGAGAAAGACCGGATGATCAGGGTGTCTTTGAACGGCAGCTGTTTGGCGTCAAAAATCGTGCTCATGATTACCAGGGACAGTAAGCCAAGTGTGACCCAGCTGAAAACGTCATCAATTGAATCTGAAATTAACAAATCAATAAATTTGTCCTCGTTTTATCAGTCAAATCGAGAATTACCTGATGGTGGATCCAACTTCTTCTTCGACACACAGTTCAGGATTTCTGAGGTCGAGTTCAGCTGGCACAGGTTCCATACCCGGTTCTCGGAACATTTCTTCATCCGTCCTGTAAGATCTCCCAGATCTTCCGTGGCGATCGTGTCACATTGATCCAGACAGACGCCAAGCTCGAGGATGTCTCGTCGATAGTGGCGTGGGTCGCTGGAGTAGTGCTGTTCGCAAAGAAATAACACATAATCAGATCAAGTCAAAGTAAAAAAGTTAAAAGTTAAAAGTAATGTTTCCTTTTTGAGAAATAAGAAGTAAGATCATCATACACTTGAACAGTTCTGACGCAAACAATGATCTTCAGAACCTCTTCGGAGTAGGTACTCATTTTGAATTCAATTGTGATATTAGGATGCAATAAAAATGACTTTTTGGTGGGCATTCAGGGGCTTATTCCGGTGGGCATACTGAGACAAAATTCCAAATATGAGCATGATCGGACGTAACATGAGATTTACCCCGGGTTTTTTTCAAGAAAAATACGATTTTTGACGGTATACCAAAGGGACCATCCACAAACCACGTGAACACTTTTTTAAAGCGTGAACAATCACCAACCCCCCTCCCTCCCCTGAGGTGTCCACGTGGTTTATTGATAGTCCCAAACCAACAACAGCTGTCATTTGAAAAAAATACAGTACTTGCTCGGTAATTGGGCTGAGAACGTAGCCTAGTCACCAAATGCTGCTCGCTAACTGGGCTGAACGAAAAATAACGAGGGAACCTGCGGTGGATAATATTTTCCTTATGAAATTTACAAATAAAAGTTGATTAAATTTATTTACAATGCTTACTTTTCATATTTCTTTAATTGTGTCTTAAAATTAAATAAAAGTTTGAAAAAAGTTTTTTTATTTCTTGAACATGATTATTGCATCCAGTAACCCCTCGGTCATTTCGGTTTGTTTTGGTTTATTGACGTTTGTCTGCTTTTTAACTGGACTACGGCCCAGTTAACGAGTGCCCAGTTAAAAAGCAGACCAGTTAAAAAGCAGCCTAGTTAAACAATGCCTAGTTACCGAACAACTACTGTAATGTTTTTTATTGGTTAATTCCATTCAAATTCAAGTGCTCATGTAACGTCAAATCAAGCATATAATTCGTCGTTGTCGTGCCATCGATTTCAATCCTGCCATATTCAATATGAGCATGAGCATGAGAGTTCACCCATGGTTGTCCTTCTCCGTTGCTGAACAGGACCGTAATATCTTATCACTTCAACCGATCATATGCTTCAACGATCTAATGGTGTTTCCCTTACCAACAGCTTGTATGAATGCTCTGAAAAGATAAAACATCAAGATCATCAAAACTAGATCTGAAGCAAATAGGTAACAGTCGATGGTCACCAACGGCGCCCGCCATGTCAGTTTGTAGATCTCGGGGAATGTTAGTTAGGTTGCTACCAAGGGTGGGTTCTATACGATATCCACACCCCACGTGTGCCGGAAAAAACTACTTCTACTTGGGATTGTGTTAGTGGGTAAAGGTAATGGTCAGGATTCATCATAGAGGATGATGATGTGACCCAATAATCAATAAAGTTGGTTTAATAGTGTGATGGATAATGAATTCTCAAGGCAAACAATCGGATGATGCGGATGAGAATATTCCCGGTTATTTGGTGTCGAGTATTTCATAAATGATTCAATCTTAGACAGCGGAAAATGAAAACCAAAATAATATACGAAAACGCGAAACCGCCCGGATAGAAAAACACACACGATCGGAGGGCCAACAAAGACGGAAACAGCAACGAAAATTCTGTGTGATGACCGCGACGCGCACCGTTCAACTTCACGAACGCAACTTACAATAATGAGATATTCAATATAAACCGAAAAAAACTCCGTGCGATGCTGTCACTTTTGATATGAAAGAAGTTTGAATCCTGTCGTGCTATCTTGACACATACAGACAATAGCTTTATGTGCGAAAGAGATTTGAGGTCTGAACGCTTTTGACACACGTACACGCCCAACTACCGTATTTTTTTTTCCAAATTCTACCAAACTTCGGCACAATACACAGAACGTTCAACCAAACAAAATGTGTTTATTATTGTTTTCATGTCGGGCTCTAGTTTTTGTTAATTCATGGTTAAACATGCCCGCCAAAAAGTCGTTTTTGTTACACCCTACTATATATTCACGTGAGTTCGCTAGTTTTGGATGGTACTTGACTTAGCCACTTGGATTTGGTACGCACGATATCACACCTAAAGCACTGTGCCTAAAGGGTGAAACACGTTACAGCGTAGATCGAGACTCATTGCACAGTGGGATAGAATCGGACAATATAATTTAAAATATCCTGGTTGGATCTTAATCTTTGTAACTTTCTATGATTTTGAAAAAAATCCTCAAGGAATTTTGATGTCTTTTTATGCTCAAAAGTTGCAAAATTCTAAAGGTGGGAAAAGTTATCCTACGGATGGTTATCCTAGGAATAATTTATAGCGCTATGGCGGCCATCTTTATGGCATGCGGGATAACTTGTCATGGTTATCCCAGGAACAATTCCAAGGAACGATTCCAAAAAATCAAAAAAAAAACGAGCAATTAACATCACCTGGACATGTTTCTTGGCAAAACTTAATGCCCTACATTCCTGGAGTATGAAAATTTGGATGTGAATGAAAAAAAATCCAGAAATATTTGAACTTCAAATATTTTAATTCAAATATTCAATAAATTTGAAAATCCTTCTAGGATGGGACTCTGGGTCATTTCCTGGACATGTATTTAGGCAAAACTTGTTGCCCTACATTCCTTGAGCATAAAAATGCAACTTGGCATGAGGCCATGTGGAAGAAAAATCCAGAAATATTTGAACTTCAAATATTTTAATTCAAATATTCAATAAATTTGAAAATCCTTCTAGGATGGAACTCTGGCTCATTTCCTGGACATGTATTTAGGCAAAACTTGTTGCCCTACATTCCTTGAGCATAAAAATGCAACTTGGCATGAGGCCATGTGGAGGAAAAAATTCCAGAAATATTTGAACTTCAAATATTTTAATTCAAATATTCAATAAATTTGAAAATCCTTCTAGGATGGGACTCTGGGTCATTTCCTGACATGTATTTTGGTAAAACTTGTTGCCCTACATTCCTTGAGCATAAAATGCAACTTGGCATGAGGCCATGTGGAGGAAAATTCCAGAAATATTTGAACTTCAAATATTTTAATTCAAATATTCAATAAATTTGAAAATCCTTCTAGGATGGGACTCTGGGTCATTTCCTGGACATGTATTTAGGCAAAACTTGTTGCCCTACATTCCTTGAGCATAAAAATGCAACTTGGCATGAGGCCATGTGGAGGAAAAAAATTCCAGAAATATTTGAACTTCAAATATTTTAATTCAAATATTCAATAAATTTGAAAATCCTTCTAGGATGGAACTCTGGCTCATTTCCTGGACATGTATTTAGGCAAAACTTGTTGCCCTACATTCCTTGAGCATAAAAATGCAACTTGGCATGAGGCCATGTGGAGGAAAAAAAATTCCAGAAATATTTGAACTTCAAATATTTTAATTCAAATATTCAATAAATTTGAAAATCCTTCTAGGATGGAACTCTGGCTCATTTCCTGGACATGTATTTAGGCAAAACTTGTTGCCCTACATTCCTTGAGCATAAAAATGCAACTTGGCATGAGGCCATGTGGAGGAAAAAAAATTCCAGAAATATTTGAACTTCAAATATTTTAATTCAAATATTCAATAAATTTGAAAATCCTTCTAGGATGGGACTCTGGCTCATTTCCTGGACATGTATTTAGAAAACTTGTTGCCCTACATTCCTTGAGCATAAAAATGCAACTTGGCATGAGGCCATGAGGAAAAATTCCAGAAATATTTGAACTTCAAATATTTTAATTCAAATATTCAATAAATTTGAAAATCCTTCTAGGATGGAACTCTGGCTCATTTCCTGGACATGTATTTAAGCAAAACTTGTTGCCCTACATTCCTTGAGCATAAAAATGCAACTTGGCATGAGGCCATGTGGAGGAAAAAAAATTCCAGAAATATTTGAACTTCAAATATTTTAATTCAAATATTCAATAAATTTGAAAATCCTTCTAGGATGGGACTCTGGGTCATTTCCTGGACATGTATTTTGGTAAAACTTGTTGCCCTACATTCCTTGAGCATAAAAATGCAACTTGGCATGAGGCCATGTGGAGGAAAAAAATTCCAGAAATATTTGAACTTCAAATATTTTAATTCAAATATTCAATAAATTTGAAAATCCTTCTAGGATGGGACTCTGGGTCATTTCCTGGACATGTATTTAGGCAAAACTTGTTGCCCTACATTCCTTGAGCATAAAATACAACTTGGCATGAGGCCATGTGGAGGAAAATTCAGAAATATTTGAACTTCAAATATTTTAATTCAAATATTCAATAAATTTGAAAATCCTTCTAGGATGGGACTCTGGGTCATTTCCTGGACATGTATTTAGGCAAAACTTGTTGCCCTACATTCCTTGAGCATAAAAATATAACTTGGCATGACGCCATGTGGAGAAAAAAAATTCCAGAAATATTTGAACTTCGAATATTTTAATTCAAAAATTCAATAATTTTAAAAATCCTTCTGGGATGGGAATCTGGGTCATTTTCTGGACATGTATTTTGGTAAAACTTGTTGCCCTACATTCCTTGAGCATAAAAATATAACTTGGCATGACGCCATGTGGAGAAAAAAAATTCCAGAAATATTTGAACTTCGAATATTTTAATTCAAAAATTCAATAATTTTAAAAATCCTTCTGGGATGGGAATCTGGGTCATTTTCTGGACATGTATTTTGGTAAAACTTGTTGCCCTACATTCCTTGAGCATAAAAATATAACTTGGCATGACGCCATGTGGAGGAAAAAAATTCCAGAAATATTTGAACTTCAAATATTTTAATTCAAATATTCAATAAATTTGAAAATCCTTCTGGGATGGGACTCTGGGTCATTTCCTGGACATGTATTTACGCAAAACTTGTTGCCCTACATTCCTTGAGCATAAAATATAACTTGGCATGAGGCCATGTGGAGAAAAAAATTCCAGAAATATTTGAACTTCAAATATTTTAATTCAAAAATTCAATAATTTTAAAATCCTTCTGGGATGGGAATCTGGGTCATTTTCTGGACATGTATTTTGGTAAAACTTGTTGCCCTACATTCCTTGAGCATAAAAATATAACTTGGCATGACGCCATGTGGAGGAAAAAAATTCCAGAAATATTTGAACTTCAAATATTTTAATTCAAATATTCAATAAATTTGAAAATCCTTCTGGGATGGGACTCTGGGTCATTTCCTGGACATGTATTTAGGCAAAACTTGTTGCCCTACATTCCTTGAGCATAAAAATGCAACTTGGCATGAGGCCATGTGGAGAAAAAAATTCAGAAATATTTGAACTTCAAATATTTTAATTCAAAATTCAATAATTTAAAATCCTTCTGGGATGGGAATCTGGGTCATTTTCTGGACATGTATTTTGGTAAAACTTGTTGCCCTACATTTCTTGAGCATAAAAATATAACTTGGCATGACGCCATGTGGAGGAAAAAAATTCCAGAAATATTTGAACTTCAAATATTTTAATTCAAATATTCAATAAATTTGAAAATCCTTCTGGGATGGGACTCTGGGTCATTTCCTGGACATGTATTTAGGCAAAACTTGTTGCCCTACATTCCTTGAGCATAAAAATAACAACTTGGCATGAGGCCATGGAGGAAAAATTCCAGAAATATTTGAACTTCAAATATTTTAATTCAAATATTCAATAAATTTGAAAATCCTTCTAGGATGGGACTCTGGGTCATTTCCTGGACATGTATTTAGGCAAAACTTGTTGCCCTACATTCCTTGAGCATAAAAATACAACTTGGCATGAGGCCATGTGGAGGAAATCCAGAAATATTTGAACTTCAAATATTTTAATTCAAATATTCAATAAATTTGAAAATCCTTCTAGGATGGGACTCTGGGTCATTTCCTGGACATGTATTTAGGCAAAACTTGTTGCCCTACATTTCTTGAGCATAAAAATGCAACTTGGCATGAGGCCATGTGGAGGAAAAAAATTCCAGAAATATTTGAACTTCGAATATTTTAATTCAAAAATTCAATAATTTTAAAAATCCTTCTGGGATGGGAATCTGGGTCATTTTCTGGACATGTATTTTGGCAAAACTTGTTGCCCTACATTCCTTGAGCATAAAAATACAACTTGGCATGAGGCCATGTGGAGGAAAAAAATTCCAGAAATATTTGAACTTCAAATATTTTAATTCAAATATTCAATAAATTTGAAAATCCTTCTAGGATGGGACTCTGGGTCATTTCCTGGACATGTATTTAGGCAAAACTTGTTGCCCTACATTCCTTGAGCATAAAAATACAACTTGGCATGAGGCCATGTGGAGGAAAAAAATTCCAGAAATATTTGAACTTCAAATATTTTAATTCAAATATTCAATAAATTTGAAAATCCTTCTGGGATGGGACTCTGGGTCATTTCCTGGACATGTATTTACGCAAAACTTGTTGCCCTACATTTCTTGAGCTTAAAAATGCAACTTGGCATGAGGCCATGTGGAAGAAAAAAAATCCAGAAATATTTGAACTTCAATTATTTTAATTCAAATATTCAATAAATTTGAAAATCCTTCTGGGATGGGAATCTGGGTCATTTCCTGGACATGTATTTAGGCAAAACTTGTTGCCCTACATTCCTTGAGCATAAAAATGCAACTTGGCATGAGGCCATGTGGAGGAAAAAAATTCCAGAAATATTTGAACTTCAAATATTTTAATTCAAATATTCAATAAATTTGAAAATCCTTCTGGGATGGGACTCTGGGTCATTTCCTGGACATGTATTTAGGCAAAACTTGTTGCCCTACATTCCTTGAGCATAAAATACAACTTGGCATGAGGCCATGTGGAGGAAAATTCCAGAAATATTTGAACTTCAAATATTTTAATTCAAATATTCAATAAATTTGAAAATCCTTCTGGGATGGGACTCTGGGTCATTTCTGGACATGTATTTAGGCAAAACTTGTTGCCCTACATTTCTTGAGCTAAAATACAACTTGGCATGAGGCCATGTGGAAGAAAATCCAGAAATATTTGAACTTCAAATATTTTAATTCAAATATTCAATAAATTTGAAAATCCTTCTAGGATGGGACTCTGGGTCATTTCCTGGACATGTATTTAGGCAAAACTTGTTGCCCTACATTCCTTGAGCATAAAAATACAACTTGGCATGAGGCCATGTGGAGAAAAAAATTCCAGAAATATTTGAACTTCAAATATTTTAATTCAAATATTCAATAATTTTAAAATCCTTCTAGGATGGGAATCTGGGTCATTTTCTGGACATGTATTTTGGTAAAACTTGTTGCCCTACATTCCTGAGCATAAAAATATAACTTGGCATGAGGCCATGTGGAGGAAAAAAATTCCAGAAATATTTGAACTTCAAATATTTTAATTCAAATATTCAATAAATTTGAAAATCCTTCTGGGATGGGACTCTGGGTCATTTCCTGGACATGTATTTACGCAAAACTTGTTGCCCTACATTCCTTGAGCATAAAAATATAACTTGGCATGAGGCCATGTGGAGAAAAAATTCCAGAAATATTTGAACTTCAAATATTTTAATTCAAAATTCAATAATTTTAAAAATCCTTCTGGGATGGGAATCTGGGTCATTTCTGGACATGTATTTTGGTAAAACTTGTTGCCCTACATTCCTTGAGCATAAAATATAACTTGGCATGACCATGTGGAGGAAAATTCCAGAAATATTTGAACTTCAAATATTTTAATTCAAATATTCAATAAATTTGAAAATCCTTCTGGATGGGACTCTGGGTCATTTCCTGGACATGTATTTACGCAAAACTTGTTGCCCTACATTCCTTGAGCATAAAATATAACTTGGCATGAGGCCATGTGGAGAAAAAATTCCAGAAATATTTGAACTTCAAATATTTTAATTCAAAATTCAATAATTTTAAAAATCCTTCTGGGATGGGAATCTGGGTCATTTTCTGGACATGTATTTTGGTAAAACTTGTTGCCCTACATTTCTTGAGCATAAAAATATAACTTGGCATGACGCCATGTGGAGGAAAAAAATTCCAGAAATATTTGAACTTCAAATATTTTAATTCAAATATTCAATAAATTTGAAAATCCTTCTGGGATGGGACTCTGGCTCATTTCCTGGACATGTATTTAGGCAAAACTTGTTGCCCTACATTCCTTGAGCATAAAAATATAACTTGGCATGAGGCCATGTGGAGGAAAAAAATTCCAGAAATATTTGAACTTCAAATATTTTAATTCAAATATTCAATAAATTTGAAAATCCTTCTAGGATGGGACTCTGGGTCATTTCCTGGACATGTATTTAGGCAAAACTTGTTGCCCTACATTCCTTGAGCATAAAAATACAACTTGGCATGAGGCCATGTGGAGGAAAAAATCCAGAAATATTTGAACTTCAAATATTTTAATTCAAATATTCAATAAATTTGAAAATCCTTCTAGGATGGGACTCTGGGTCATTTCCTGGACATGTATTTAGGCAAAACTTGTTGCCCTACATTTCTTGAGCATAAAAATGCAACTTGGCATGAGGCCATGTGGAGGAAAATTCAGAAATATTTGAACTTCAAATATTTTAATTCAAATATTCAATAATTTAAAATCCTTCTGGATGGGACTCTGGGTCATTTTGGACATGTATTTTGTAAAACTTGTTGCCCTACATTCCTTGAGCATAAAATATAACTTGGCATGACGCCATGAGGAAAAAAATTCCAGAAATATTTGAACTTCAAATATTTTAATTCAAATATTCAATAAATTTCTCAATGACTCTGGGATTCTCACATGTATTTAGGCAAAACTTGTTGCCCTACATTCCTTGAGCATAAAAATGCAACTTGGCATGAGGCCATGTGGAGGAAAAATTCCAGATATTTGAACTTCAAATATTTTAATTCAAATATTCAATAAATTTGAAAATCCTTCTGGGATGGGACTCTGGGTCATTTCCTGGACATGTATTTACGCAAAACTTGTTGCCCTACATTCCTGAGCTTAAAAATGCAACTGGCATGAGGCCATGTGGAAGAAAAATCCAGAAATATTTGAACTTCAATTATTTTAATTCAAATATTCAATAAATTTGAAAATCCTTCTGGGATGGGAATCTGGGTCATTTCCTGGACATGTATTTAGCAAAACTTGTTGCCCTACATTTGAGCATAAAAATGCAACTTGGCATGAGGCCATGTGGAGGAAAAATTCCAGAAATATTTGAACTTCAAATATTTTAATTCAAATATTCAATAAATTTGAAAATCCTTCTGGGATGGACTTCGGTCATTTGGACAGCAAAACTTGTTGCCTACATTCCTTGAGCATAAAAATGTAACTTGGCATGAGGCCATGTGGAGGAAAAATCCAGAAATATTTGAACTTCAAATATTTTAATTCAAATATTCAATAAATTTGAAAATCCTTCTGGGATGGGACTTTGTCATTTCTGGACATGTATTTACGCAAAACTTGTTGCCCTACATTTCTTGAGCTTAAAAATGTAAACTTGGCATGAGGCCATGTGGAAGAAAAATCCAGAAATATTTGAACTTCAAATATTTTAATTCAAATATTCAATAAATTTGAAAATCCTTCTGGGATGGGACTCTGGGTCATTTCCTGGACATGTTTAGGCAAAACTTGTTGCCCTACATTCTGAGCATAAACTTGGCATGAGGCATGTGAGAAAATTCCAGAAATATTTGAACTTCAAATATTTTAATTCAAATATTCAATATCCTTCTAGGATGGGACTTCTGGGTCATTTCCTGGACATGTATTTAGGCAAACTTGTTGCCCTACATTTTGAGCATAAAAAATAACTTGGCATGACGCCAGAGGAAATTCCAGAAATATTTGAACTTCGAATATTTTAATTCAAAAATTCAATAATTTTAAAATTCTTGATAATCTGTCATTTCTGACATGTATTTTGGTAAACTTGTTGCCCTACATTTCCTTGAGCATAAATATACTTGCATGACGCCATGTGGAGAAAATTCCAGAAATATTTGAACTTCGAATATTTTAATTCAAATATTCAATAAATTTAAAAATCCTTCTGGGATGGGATCCTGGACATGTATTTAGGCAAAACTTGTTGCCCTACATTTTGAGCATAAAAATGCAACTTGGCATGAGGCCATGTGAGAAAATTCCAGAAATATTTGAACTTCAAATATTTTAATTCAAATATTCAATAAATTTGAAAATCCTTCTGGGATGGGACTCTGTCATTTGACATATTTAGGCAAAACTTTGCCCTACATTTCTTGAGCATAAAATGCAACTTGGCATGAGGCCATGTGAGGAAAATCCAGAAATATTTGAACTTCAAATATTTTAATTCAAATATTCAATAAATTTGAAAATCCTTCTAGGATGGGATTTGGGTCATTTCCTGGACATATTTAAGCAACTTGTTGCCCTACATTTCTTGAGCATAAAACATACTTGGCATGACGCCATGTGGAGAAATTCCAGAAATATTTGAACTTCAAATATTTTAATTCAAAAATTCAATAATTTTAAAAATTCTTCTGGGATAATCTGTCATTTCTGACATGTATTTTGCAAAACTTGTTGCTCTACATTTCTTGAGCATAAAAACATAACTTGGCATGACGCCATGTGGAGGAAAAATTCCAGAATATTTGAACTTCAAATATTTTAATCAAATATTCAATAAATTTGAAAATCCTTCTGGGATGGGACTCTGGGTCATTTCTGACATAACTTGTTGCCCTACATTCCCTGAGATAATACATGAGGGCCATGGAGGAAAAATTCCAGAAATATTTGAACTTCAAATATTTTAATTCAAATATTCAATAAATTTGAAAATTCTTCTAGGATGGGATTGTCATTTCCTGACATAATAAGGTTGTTTTTTATGAGCATAAAATCAACTTGGCATGAGGCCATGTGGAGGAAAAAAATTCAGATATATTTTATATATTTTCAAATTTATTGAATATTTGAATTAAAATATTCGAAGTTCAAATATATCTGGAATTTTTTTCCTCCACATGGCCTCATGCCAAGTTGCATTTTTATGCTCAAGGAATGTAGGGCAACAAGTTTTGCCTAAATACATGTCCAGGAAATGACCCAGAGTCCCATCCTAGAAGGATTTTCAAATTTATTGAATATTTGAATTAAAATATTTGAAGTTCAAATATTTCTGGAATTTTTTTCCTCCACATGGCCTCATGCCAAGTTGTATTTTTATGCTCAAGGAATGTAGGGCAACAAGTTTTGCCTAAATACATGTCCAGGAAATGACCCAGAGTCCCATCCTAGAAGGATTTTCAAATTTATTGAATATTTGAATTAAAATATTCGAAGTTCAAATATATCTGGAATTTTTTTCCACCACAAGGCCTCATGCCAAGTTGTATTTTTATGCTCAAGGAATGTAGGGCAACAAGTTTTGCCTAAATACATGTCCAGGAAATGACCCAGAGTCCCATCCTAGAAGGATTTTCAAATTTATTGAATATTTGAATTAAAATATTTGAAGTTCAAATATTTCTGGATTTTTTTTCTTCCACATGGCCTCATGCCAAGTTGCATTTTTATGCTCAAGGAATGTAGGGCAACAAGTTTTGCCTAAATACATGTCCAGGAAATGACCCAGAGTCCCATCCTAGAAGAATTTTCAAATTTATTGAATATTTGAATTAAAATATTTGAAGTTCAAATATTTCTGGATTTTTTTTCTTCCACATGGCCTCATGCCAAGTTGCATTTTTATGCTCAAGGAATGTAGGGCAACAAGTTTTGCCTAAATACATGTCCAGGAAATGACCCAGAGTCCCATCCTAGAAGGATTTTCAAATTTATTGAATATTTGAATTAAAATATTTGAAGTTCAAATATTTCTGGATTTTTTTTCTTCCACATGGCCTCATGCCAAGTTGCATTTTTATGCTCAAGGAATGTAGGGCAACAAGTTTTGCCTAAATACATGTCCAGGAAATGACCCAGAGTCCCATCCTAGAAGGATTTTCAAATTTATTGAATATTTGAATTAAAATATTTGAAGTTCAAATATTTCTGGAATTTTTTTCCTCCACATGGCCTCATGCCAAGTTGCATTTTTATGCTCAAGGAATGTAGGGCAACAAGTTTTACCAAAATACATGTCCAGGAAATGACCCAGAGTCCCATCCTAGAAGGATCTTCAAATTTATTGAATATTTGAATTAAAATATTTGAAGTTCAAATATTTCTGGATTTTTTTTCCTCCACATGGCCTCATGCCAAGTTGTATTTTTATGCTCAAGGAATGTAGGGCAACAAGTTTTGCCTAAATACATGTCCAGGAAATGACCCAGAGTCCCATCCTAGAAGGATTTTCAAATTTATTGAATATTTGAATTAAAATATTTGAAGTTCAAATATTTCTGGATTTTTTTTCTTCCACATGGCCTCATGCCAAGTTGCATTTTTATGCTCAAGGAATGTAGGGCAACAAGTTTTACCAAAATACATGTCTAGGAAATGACCCAGAGTCCCATCCTAGAAGGATTTTCAAATTTATTGAATATTTGAATTAAAATATTTGAAGTTCAAATATTTCTGGATTTTTTTTCTTCCACATGGCCTCATGCCAAGTTGCATTTTTAAGCTCAAGAAATGTAGGGCAACAAGTTTTGCCTAAATACATGTCCAGGAAATGACCCAGAGTCCCATCCTAGAAGGATTTTCAAATTTATTGAATATTTGAATTAAAATATTTGAAGTTCAAATATTTCTGGATTTTTTTTCCTCCACATGGCCTCATGCCAAGTTGTATTTTTATGCTCAAGGAATGTAGGGCAACAAGTTTTGCCTAAATACATGTCCAGGAAATGACCCAGAGTCCCATCCTAGAAGGATTTTCAAATTTATTGAATATTTGAATTAAAATATTTGAAGTTCAAATATTTCTGGATTTTTTTTCTTCCACATGGCCTCATGCCAAGTTGCATTTTTATGCTCAAGGAATGTAGGGCAACAAGTTTTGCCTAAATACATGTCCAGGAAATGACCCAGAGTCCCATCCTAGAAGAATTTTCAAATTTATTGAATATTTGAATTAAAATATTTGAAGTTCAAATATTTCTGGATTTTTTTTCTTCCACATGGCCTCATGCCAAGTTGCATTTTTATGCTCAAGGAATGTAGGGCAACAAGTTTTGCCTAAATACATGTCCAGGAAATGACCCAGAGTCCCATCCTAGAAGGATTTTCAAATTTATTGAATATTTGAATTAAAATATTTGAAGTTCAAATATTTCAGGAATTTTTTTCCTCCACATGGCCTCATGCCAAGTTGCATTTTTATGCTCAAGGAATGTAGGGCAACAAGTTTTGCCTAAATACATGTCCAGGAAATGACCCAGAGTCCCATCCTAGAAGGATTTTCAAATTTATTGAATATTTGAATTAAAATATTCGAAGTTCAAATATATCTGGAATTTTTTTCCACCACAAGGCCTCATGCCAAGTTGTATTTTTATGCTCAAGGAATGTAGGGCAACAAGTTTTACCAAAATACATGTCCAGGAAATGACCCAGAGTCCCATCCTAGAAGGATTTTCAAATTTATTGAATATTTGAATTAAAATATTTGAAGTTCAAATATTTCTGGATTTTTTTTCATTCACATCCAAATTTTCATACTCCAGGAATGTAGGGCATTAAGTTTTGCCAAGAAACATGTCCAGGTAATGTTAATTGTTCGTTTTTTTTTGATTTTTTGGAATCTCTCTTAAAAATTGTTCCTGGGATAACCATGACAAGTTATCCCGCATGCCATAAAGATGGCCGCCATAGCGCTATAAATTATTCCTAGGATAACCATCCGTAGGATAACTTTTCCCACCTAAATTCTAACACGTTGAAAACGTCCAATTTCCCATGCAATTTTTATCCAAGCCCCCGGAAGGCACGCAGAGTTGAAAATATCAACACTTGACGGCCAAGTAACCGGGATTTTCCTCATGGTCAAAAGGCCATGCTCGCTCATGTGCGTCGATTGACGTCAGTGGCTCTTGAAGAAAGGTAACAATTATGGCTGTTCATACAGATGGTTGAGGAGTAGGTGGAGCAAGATCGCCGGAAGGAGTCGTGTAAATCGAGAAGATCATTAGCGTCTTGGCACATCGTTGAAAAGTTAACAAGAGTAGCGGAAAGACACTTCCAAACTGGATCATACTTTTGAACACAAAGTTCAAGTGCTGATTCTTAACTGGGGCTTACTGTTTTGATTGAATTTTTTTGGCGTTCTCAAATAAAACTATATATTTCAAACAAGTGTACGCTAAATTTGAAGGCATCTGTCAATGCCAAAATCGGTAGACCATGTCAATCTCGAGCAAACACCTTAACCCAGGGTAGGTTACAAAATGACAAACAGACCGACACAACAAAAGACATATCTTGACTAATGCCTTGCGCTCATGCTAGTGCTACCCGTACCATGCAGGTCAAGGGAAATGTCCACAAAGCTCCACCAAGCGCCCAATTCGGTTGGGTGTCTACGAAAGATCGTTCCATGCTCGTTAAGATTGAGACTATTCATGCAAGGGTTTATCTTATTTGAACGAGAATTGTAACTTCTTGAGTGTTTTTGACTTTTTGGGTGTTTTTTAATACCCCTGACTCAAGGCGGTTTCAAAAACACCCAAAAGACAAAAACTGGAAATTTGGTTTATTGGACTTTTTCAAAGAAAACTCCAGATATACAATAATTAAAATTTTAATTAAATAATTTGAAAATACAAAGAAAAATAAAACAATAATAAAAACATTACACAAGAAAGGTTGCTTTGAAAAAATACTGGAAACGAACTGACAATGACCCGGCGCATTTACTCATGCCTGATAAAGCATTGATTCAGCGTTTGTAATTGGATGAAGGAGTGAAACCATGGCAATCTTTTTTTTGTAAAAAGAAGAAAATAATAACAGGTTATAAGCAAGTATGAATATCAAGTAATATGACTTTGCAAGTACAATTTAAATCTCGCGTAAGTTTCACATAGAATAGTCCAACCACGAGATTTTTTCTTGTCATTTATTGAGTCGTTGAGCTTAGAGGAGAGTGGGGAGACTTGATCCTCGGGGACAGCCTGCATTTCTTCAGCATGTGGGTAAAAATAGCTTTATTCTAGAAAGTTGTGCAAAATTGACTCAAACTCAATGTAGAAAACATTTTTCATTTTTCTTTATTTTAATGTATTTATGTATAGAAAACACTTCAAAGTTATTTGAAAAAATATTTTTAATGCATGATTTGTTTGATAAACTTATCAACTACAAAACTTTTACGCATTTAACGTTGAATTTATCGTCATACTATTTTTACAATCAATTGGGTCCTAAAATGAAGCTTAGATGGCTGATATTATTGTTTACAGCGATAAAGCTTATTTTTCTGAGTACAATGACCGTACAAAGCCACTAGAGTGGGTACGGATTTTGAAAAGTTCTCAGATTAAGTTCTGGTGGGGTTCCCCTTGTAGGGCATACCCATAGGGACTCTCACGCCAAATTTCTGCTCATTTGGTTGAAAACTGGCTTGTCTCAAGCGAGTTCAAGTTTACATGGGATTTACTATGGGAAATTTTGAATTTTCGTTCATTCGCTCTTACAGGCCTGGGGTAAACATGTAGAAACTTCTAGGATGGCCAGAAATGAGCGGAATCGTCTGGAGAACAACTTTCCCTAAGAGACCAGGTTGATTCGTTCAACCCCCATCGAGCTCAACGGCAATACATCCGGGGTTTTCGGAACCAACGGTTTTCCCCAGAAAAGCAAAAAAATTTCCTTAGCATGCTATGAATGCTTGATAAACACCGCGACGCCACATGTCAAACAGCTACCACGTGATTGTAAAATTTGCACCATAACAGTTATTTTTCTTATTTGGAGGTTTATAATACAGCTAAATAGTATCAGGATCACCATAAATTTTAATTATATGGTTCAAAAAGTAATAAAAAGTAAATTATTACAGGCGATGATAGTCCACGTGGTAGCTGTTTGACATGTGGCGTCGCGGTGTTCATCAAGCATTTCCAGACCAATTTCCAGGGGTTACAAAATTCCCGGGAAACGGAAAATTTTCAACGAATTTTCCGGGAAATTCCGGGAATTCCCGGGAAATTTTAAATTTATCGAAAATTGTTCTAATCATGGTTTTGATTAATATTATTAATATTTTGCAAAAAAATGTAAAGACAAGCAACTTAAATGGTAAAAATAAGCGTGAGGATCAATTAATGCCTTGACTGCTTGTAAAAAAACATACAACTTCAAGAGAATATATAATTTGCTTAGCTTTTATTGCTAAGCTGTCTTTCAACTCGTACAAAATATAAAAAAATAATGATTAGTTTTTTTTGTCTAAAAGTAGGTATTATTTTTTAATCACAGTATTTGGACAGTGAGTAAAATAAATCCATTTTCCAAAACCATAAAATTGCTTTCAAATTTGTCTCTGTGACCAGTTTGAGAGAATATGATAAAACATAATATTGAAAATTTAACTGAATGCAGAAAAAAAATTTCATCCCGGCATACATTTTTTTTCCTGGACAAAACGTACTCCATCAATAAATAGATAAGCACCAGAATCTTCTTTTTCTCATTTTTATGTAATCACAATTCAAAGTTTTCAAATAGCAGGAGCGAATTTTTGATGTTTGCATTTTTTGGGACCCTTGATATAATAAAAAGTAGGTTTTTAATGATTTTTTAATGATTCAGACTAATAAATGACTTCGTAAATGAACTTTCGTAATTTTTGTTGTCCAACAAATAACCAAACTCTATTCTCAGTTGTGCATGGTTCAGAAAATAATGTCATCTGGAATAAACCTTGACATGAAATTTTTTGACGGTCTGACGAAGTTCAAAAAGAACAGTAAATTGGATTGAATAAAATAAAATTGAATTCCTACATTTTTTTTGTAAATAAAAAAGAGTGTCTAAAAGTTAAGAAAATGTACTTCCGCTTGAATTTCGGGAATTCCCGGGAAATTTACAAATTTCCCGGGAAACGGGAAATATTATTTTTCGGGAAATCCCGGGATTTTTTTTCCCGGGACGGGAAATTGGACGCTCTAAAATGTATTTTTTAATCAATTTTGAAAAATTAACCTCACGGTCCTTTTTGTCAGAAAAGTTCCTACTTGACAGCTCGTTCCAAGGGGACCATAGTTGGTCCATCGACAAAATGTTGTCTTGTCATTTTTTTTTTTTTGCTTTAAAATGAAAAAAGTGATCAGAAATGGTTTTGATCGTGTTTTTCACCGTTGTACATAAAAATTTACATAGGGCTTTAGTAACCAATTGTTTAAAAAAGTGCGTTTAGGGAGACTTGCATCTCTGCATTTTAACATTCACTAGAATCAGCATGAAGCTTAAATAATTGGTTTGGTTTTTCGTACATGGTTTCATTAAGTATAGTTGTATATGACTTACTGCAGGTTGAACCATTTTTCATATGTTTTGTAAACAAAAATTATCAGCTTTTGTAAACATGCTGTGTACAACATGAAGTGATCTGGTAATTTGCCTATTTTGAGGTTATTAAAAAAAACTAACTTGTTCAATTTGCGGATTATAAGATTCAAAAATGTTTTAAATTGATCATCTTCACGTCCTTGAAATTAAATAAAAGTTAAATTATGATTTTCTTAAGAGAAAAAAAATAGAAAATGCCAGAGGTTGTGATGGCTGTTACGACGAATTGCAAACTAACCTGAGATATCAACCCGGAAAGCTGCTTTAAAAATTCTTGTGTTCGTGGGCCAAATTCTTGCAAGTGATGCTAATTACATTTTCGAAATTTATTTAAAAAGACTAGTTCTGGAGCAACATTTGAAAAGGGCGAATAAGCAAATCATGAACGATTTTCCCAATTCCGAGACAACAGGTAAATATTTAACAAAAAATTACAGTGTTGGGAGATAGCTGGGGAGGCCAAGGTTTAAATATAAGTTGTGCCAATTTTAGTTCTTGAGAAAAGAATTTTTGAGTAAAAGCTTCTTAAAAAATATGATTTACAAAATCGCGACCAAATTATTGTGGTTTTCCTTCTTCGGACCATCCACAAACCACATGGACACCTTTTTAGAAATCTTTATTGTTTTTTTTTGTGAAAAAAAAAAAAAATAAAAATATCGGGGTTTTTTCCAAGAACCTATTTTTTTAGTTCTAATCAATAACAATGATCATGAAATTCCTCCAAGAGATACAGATTTTCGAATATTTTCGTAACATTTTTGTAAAGACAGCTGCCAACATTGTATGGAGCCTAGTATTTGTGAACCAATGAAAAAATATGGTTTCTTTAATCATAGAAAAAGTCCTCACATAGTTTGAGCCAAAGATATATGCAGTCGATTGATTTCGAAGAGCATTGCTAAAACCGTAAAAAATCACTTTGACACAATCTTATCCACAGACCTAATGTCACCTCAATGACGGTTTGGCTGAAGGACAAACACTTTGGATAAAATTTGCCTAATGAGCAGAAATATAAATTTTTGATAATTGCCATAAAAACCGTTGCCACAAATCAAGAAATGCTCCAATTATAATTTCAGGATTAGTCGCTAACGATAGATGAAAGTTTTCTTTCGCCGTGTTTGATTAGGATCAAAGATGTTATGTTATGTTATGTTCACAAAAAAAAAATGATAAAAAATAATACTCACACTAATCTTGCGCCACAATTCTGAACTTGCATTCTCGATGATATGTGCTTTTACCACACAGTAGAAATAATCCGGATTCCGGTGTTTACACTCGTCGTAATCATCGTAGTCGTACAGCTTTGGCAAGCTTCTCCACAGCTCCTTCTCGAGTGACGCTTCGAATTGTAATGGAAACAACAAATATTTGTAAGCAAAGATACACACTAACAGCAAGGCCACGCCTTTTTTCTTCTCAAAGGAGAAGGCTTTTTCAACGTGTTGTAACCACTTGGGAGGCCAACGAAGCTAATTTCCATGTAAACAATTGAGAAGAAATCAAACATTGACAAGCTGTCTTTTGGGATTCCCCCACACTGCAGTTTGAACTTCAAACTCTTTCATTGCACGTGATCGATCGAGAGTTTTTTTTCGAGTTTATATTCTTCTCTTTAAATACTCACTTTGAGTTTCCCGACTGGACACTGCACTTTTCAAGACACTAATTTGTACCACAACTAAAATTATCAGCGTCCATTTTGCACCGGGCGCCATTTTTCTCAATTTAAACACCCCAAAACTGATCAACGATCGCTCGGTACACGTGCACTCGACCACGCGCTCAGTTCCCACAACGATTGATCAGTTCTTCATGATCTCACGGCAGCAGCGATCGCGAAAGACTAAACGCTAAAGTTCAACTCACAGCCGTTGAACGCACGCTGATCAGCCCAGGTGAGCGTCGCGACGCTTGAAAGCACCGTGAGATGGAGGAGTAGGTGGATTCTGCACTGTTTCATCCTCTGTTTTGCTTTTCCAACATGGGTATGATGCTGATTTTGAACGATTGACGTACGCCCGTGCGACCTTAGGATCGTCGTCATGTGCTCACGCGAGAATCCATGAACGAGAAATTTGGGGGTGATGATGCTGCTATGCGATGTTGTGAGGGGGGTGTAAAACGTGTTCAAATTATGCAGGATCACCGCTGCTGGCTATGTTGACGCGCCATGTAACGTCGAGGTCTTGCTCGCTTGCCGCAATCTTTAAACATATCGACTCGGAAATTCTAAACAAATGTATGTGTCTGGGGATTTAGATCAACAATTTGCACCTTGGGTATACGGTGACCTCGACGAAACATCAATTTGGTGCCCCTCCCAAATTGATGTAATTTTGCATTCCTCTTTAAGCTTTTGGTGCCTATACTGTTTTGTATATTCACTAAGAATTTTTAACATTACTTAAGAGCGAGTCCATGAACAGGGCATACCCCTTTGTATGGGACGTCGTTTGGACCTCACCAATCTGTCTGAAATTTTCAGGGATTGTTTGTACATAGAAAACTAGCATCTGGCCAAAATATGAGCACTCTAGTCAACGGGAAGTGGGGCAAATAGGGACAGAAAATTTTAATGTTCCAAAAACGTCAAAAACCTTAAATAACTTACGCAAAATTCAATGTAATTTCAAAATTCAAAATGCATCTGAAAGGGCTTAAAAATGCAACAAAATGCAGGAAGAAGCATCCTAATTGGTTTAATATAAAGGGAGTTATTAGTATTTTAGTGAAAAATAGCATAATTTTCAAGCTCAAATAAAAAAGTGTTCCATCCAGATATCAACTCGGTTCGTCCTGTAGCTTGTAGGGGACATTTGGAACTACCATCTGAGACTGAGAACGCGTTTGGGTAAGGCAGTTTAACATATCAAAAAGACACTTTTACTTTTAGTGAATTTTTTGTTTGTTAATTTTTGCTTGAGGGACCCCTAAGATCAAATTTTCCGGTGATAATTTCATCATATTCGTGTTTCTGAGACAATGTCACAATAGAAACATGCACAAAAATGTTTATTTTCAGCCATTTTAACCCTTTAAAAAAATTAAAGGTTAAAAAAATAAGAAGCTGCTTTTTTCTGGTGTCATTTTCGAGTGATTTTCGGTTTTATTGGTGAATAATCAAGATACAATGAGTTATTTTGAAGTGCATAACAGAGTTTTGGAGTTCCTTACAGCTGTGTGTTGCATCATAATCCATTTAGGAACAATTATTTCTTTAACTAAGACACTAGCAAGAGTAAGAAAAACTATAAAAAAAACTTACCAGAATTGCAAAGGAAAGGGGATAGAGGAAGAGAAAGCTTATATCTAGATCACAGGTAATTTATCCTTTGTAGATGTGTTTGATCATCAGTTCCCCAAGGGCCAGGAATTGTTCTGCCTTTTTCCGGCAGCTCCGAAACCGCGTCATCATCTCCCCCGCGAGAGCAAAGAACTCCGGCAGGGTGAAGAGATCTTCCCCGGTGACTTCTTGCTGGGCCGTACTGCCGCTACCGGCAGCGACCACGCTGGCGAACGAACGCCCCCAACCAGGAGGGAACGCTGAATTTTCCACTGGAACCGTACGTTGTCCAGCTGCAGGAACGGCTGCGCTCGTACTTCGCTGAGGAGGGTGGGACGCTTTCTTCTTCCTCTTTTCCTGCTCCTCGAGGTAGGCCTTGCGCGCAACGCATCCGCGGTAATTGCCGGTATGGTTGCCGTCACAGTTCGCGCACTTTACGCGCGGCTTGGTTTGTTCTGCCTTGTCCCCCAAGTCCGCCTTTCGTGGCAGTGCGCACGCCTCCGAGAGGTGTGACTCACCGCACTTCACGCAGCGGGGCCGGAGGTTGCAGTTCCGCGAGCCGTGACCGAATTTCTGGCAACGGTGGCATTGCGCTACGTCCATCGGGTTCTTGGTGTAAAACCGCCAGTTTACCCAAAAACCGTCCAAAGTTTTAGTCCGCCGCAGGTCTTGGATCTTGACGGTGCCGCGGTCGAAGTACAACAGGTACAGTGTGTGTGTACTAGCGTGGTTCACGTTTCTATGAAAAAGACAAAAGTTGTTATTTTGTCTTGCATCAACCGGAATTTCGTTCTTTTATGTCCCCAGAAGCACTCCTGAAAATTTGAGCCCATTTGGTAAGGTCTAGGAGCTCCAGTTTTAATTTGAAATTTATATGGGATTTTGATTTATTTTCCATGGGAAACTATCTTTTTTTACATTGTATTAGGATTTTTTTTTTATAAATCGATGAAATGACTTGATTCTTATAGTAGGAGATAGGTTTTGAACTGGGGAACAACTTTGTAGAACATACCAACATGCTAGGAAGTGACCCTTTAAAGATACAGATACTTTTAGATGGTGGCCCACACAGTAAAGCCCCTTGTACCTGTTACCGTTGTCTTGCGCGAGAGCACTTTAATCTCCCGCGGTTTTATTCCGGCGTCCGAAAGGTGAACCTTCAGGTCGGAGATCGGACGGTCTTGATAACCCTGTAAGACGACCTTAACAGGAGGCTTCTCGGGGTTGAATGTGTAGAAGTTGAAGTTGCTACGCTTCAATTCTTCAAACACCAGGTCGAAGCTCTTTTTATTCAGTGTGATCACTTGCACTGCTGACTTACCGATTTTCAGACAATATCCGATGCCTTCCAGCAACTCATCAACATCGTCCGCCAACGTGTCCAAAACAAAAATTGGAGGTGGTCTTCGTTCCGTTGGAGAATTATTCTTTTTTGGCGTCGGCACTTTTTTCCGTGCACGACCATCGTCGTCGTCGTCGTCGGTAGTGGTGCTACCGTCGGTGTTGTTGTTGTTTTCTTCGTCGTCGCTCAGCATCTGGAACTCGTTCCTGATGGGAATGTTGGCGGATGTTGATGTGCCACTGGTCGTGGCACCGGAGGTACGAACGGGTTCGCACTGGTCATCTTGGAACATATCCGGGGTGTAGTAACTTTTTGTCGATTCCTTCTGCGCTCACGCTCCCCTGCGCGATGGCGGTCGACACGGCGTTGGTTTGTTTACCTTTTTGCACACGGCCGGTAGACGAACTTCGCGGGTTTTTCGAGGCCGCACTCGAACTGCCACGGCCACGGCCGGCCTTTGGCATGCTGGAGAAGCAAACTCGCGGGTAACCACAATCAATTACGGCGAAAAAAAATCGAAAAAACGATGGAGCACTGAGCACTAGCTGCATGCTCTCGTGCGTACACGGAGGGAGCTGGTCTGGTGTCATTTACACTGCAAAAAATACACACTTCTGCTTCAAGTGGTTTTCCACATGACTTTGCATTTGCCTCTAACTCTTAAAACGAAAGTGGTTCCCATATGCTATGGAAACGTTTTACAATTAAAAAATATGTTTTGTTATTTTGGAAAAGACACACCCCAATTTAAAGTGTTAAGTATCACTTAAATAAAAATGTAAGAACACATGAAAATTTTCCAAATCAGTTCAAGCAAGATGGCCGATGGATTGCAAGCATTGTGCTTTGTTTGATGAAAATTCGGAAAGGTTTCGAGACCAACAATGCAAAACAGTCGTTACCACTCGCCTAGGGAGGCTCCTCAGACCATTCACCTTCCCAAAAATCGTCCAACTCCAAGCGAAACTTACTTGAGGATACCGTGGAGATTTTACCTTAATACTCTTAAAAAGTGGAGCATCAACACTTCTCGTCTTCCAAATCCCTTTCCTTGTCCCTGGTGCGCGGTGGAGATGGGAGCAGCCGGCAATGGACGGCCGCCATGGTGGTGAGAATCTGGTTCAGGTAAAATTGGTTCTCTTCCCAATTATCGATTCCTAGGCAACTTGGGCTTAGATAATCATCACATCACATGGTGAAAATCCAGTCTGCAATCCACTAAAATCCCCGTCTCCTAGCGAAGCGAAGCGATCAAGGATCTCAATTCAGTTACAGCAACAGCAACAATCTTGAAAGAACAGCATCTCGCAGAATCCGAGAAACCATGCCGGAACTTGCAGAATCAAACTCAGATCGACCGGCACAGTTTGCTCGAGTGATGGCCATGAAGAACCCTGTAGGAAAAGTCAACCCGGCAGAGAAAGGAATCCGGTGCCCGCCATGCAGGAACTCTAACTAAGGAAGCTAAAATCTGGTCCAAAGAACGACTCAGTCAGGATGCTCAACAAGGATGCTGCCCTTGAACATTATGTTGAGTGACATATAATGAAGTAAGTGTGAGTTTAGTGTGGAAAATAAGGTGATAAATAAAGTGATATAGTAATAAAAAACTACTATTTACACACCACCATTGTTTTTGCAAAAAAAAAAAAACAGTAATGCTAATCAAAATAAACTTTATGTGTTAAAAATACGGAAACTATGGCTCTACCAAATGAAAGCTAAGTGGAACAGCTATTGAATTTCACATTTGTCAACAAAGTTTTTCCACTTTGTATTTTCAATAGCTATCCACTTAAAATTGAATGTTCAAGAAAATGCGGCGGATTTATGTGTGAATCACATACGTTGCAAGTGAGGATTTTTTGCAGTGTAGGTAGGTGGAGAATGACTCAAATAAAAATATTGAATGAAAACCGGTGGTTTGACTAGAGATACGGATTCCAACATAACAAGGGGCAGCAAACGTTTTCATGTAAAACCTTCCTATTGTTTTTCAGAATTGCAAAATATAAAATGTGTGTGCTACAAGTTGATAGTCTCGATTTTTCTAGCATTCGTCTTTCGAATCCAACTCTGCAGTGCGTCGTTGGATAAACAAGACTTTTGCTGAAAAAATCATCTTTTTGCAACTTGTTAAAAAATCTCCTATTTTTTTTAAATTGAAGATTTTACTTAAATGAAAAAGATGAATTCATGATCAAAAACCAAAAAAATATCATTCAGCACAAAGTTTCACAAAAATCACGAGCCAACCAGCAATTTGAGCCACCAACACTGACTGGTTTTGTGACCTTTTCCGCGAAATACCTAAAGCACCTGATATTGAACTTGACTAAACAAATTTTCCTTGACAGTGATGGTCTTGAGCATCCAGCTGAAGCGTCGCAAGCGTTCCCCGTTTACAGAAAGTGTTAACAAGGCGTACACTAGAGGAGAATCTATGCCAGGTCTCTTAGTACACAGCGCTATGAAACTTACTTACAATTGCTGTATCAACAATCAATTAGCACCTATTTTCAGTGAGATCATTGCAAATGTCGGTGGTGCTTACATTTAAATAATTTAAATTCAATGTTTTTTTTTGTTTAAAAAATCAAACCTTTGATTGTCAAGTTTCCCAAAACCAAACCAACGCTGACTTCACTTCATCGAAATTCATTCCAAAGGAAACGAGCCCAAGCACTCAATCTCGCTCACGTTTTCACCCATTCACCGTACGATTCATTGATCAGATTCATCGCCACCGTGCACGTTGCAAGGTGAAGTTTGTTTTGATTGCGGCTTCTTTCGATCCGATATTCGTTTGCGATGCTCGTTGGTGTGTTTGCCACCGGAGATCGCTATTTGAGAAACAGTCAATGATGTAATGAGTGCCTTTTTGGATTCCATTAGATTAACGGTCGCTGATTGTTTGAGCAACAATTAATTGAATAAAGTGAAGTCACTAACTGAAGGCCATGCCCATTCGACTGGAAATGACTAAAAATAAATAAAAAAGTGTCAAAAGACGCCAAATTTGCCGAACTTTATGATGCGAGCCATTAAGTTGCCTTTTTTGCCAAAATATCTATTATCACGCTGAAATTGTCATCAATCTGCCAAGTTGCGTGCACAGAAAAAAAAATCGTGGTAATATTACATGTGGGAAGGGGTACATCTTTTATGTCAGAAAAAAGGTTTAATTTTACCTCTGGAAATGTGTAATTTCACAACTTTTCTGGTGTAATGTAACTTTTTCAGTCTAAATTGAGGTAAAATTACATCATAAAAGAGGTAATATTCAATCTTCCAAAATTACAGCTTCCAAATTTACATTATTTTTTACTGTGTGGTTGAGCGTGGCGTGGTACAACCACCTGCTGAGACATGCCAGTAACCGGCTGACCTTCAGAGGTGTGGAATTAGACGTTGGAATAATCAGAATAACATTAGGAACATTACCCATTAGTTGCTCTTCTGGTCCTCTAGATGTTTTTAAATAAATTAATAAAATTACAATTTCAGGCAAAACCATTTATTTATTGTGTTTATTGTGCACTTTAAGCATCATTCGAAAACATTCCCATTGGACGACTGTTTTTAATTAACTTAAAAACTTATTTGAGCAACTCTCTACGAAATCGGCCGATTTCGACCATTTTTATTTTTTGTATTTTTTTATTTGACTTAAACTTTGTGGGGGCCTTCCATATGACCAAATAAGCTATTTTGCGTCATTGGTTCACCCATACAAGTCTCCATACAATTTTGGCTGCTGTCCATACAAAAATGGTACGTAAATATTCGAATGACTGTAACTTTTGAATGAATTTTCTGATCAATTTGGTGTCTTCGGCTGATGACTATTGAGAAAAATATAGGTACACGGAAAAAAATTGCCGATTTTTTAATTAACATTTTTTTCACAAAAACTCAATTTTCCAAAATACGTATTTTTTTGATTTACGAGATTTTTTGATATGTTTTAGGGGACAAAAACCCGCAACTTTTGAGCCATAGAGAAACATGGTCAAAAAATCTGCCACCGAGCTATAAATTTTTGCAAAAATATTGATTTTTGGAAAAAATCGAAGTTACATGCAAAAACAAATTTGACATTATTTTTTAATGCAAAATTGAATTTGCAATTGAAAAGTACATTACAGATTTTTTGATAAAGGGCTCCGTTTTCAAGATATAGCCACCGAAAGTTTGATTTTAGCGGAATATTTGCAGTTTTTCGATTTTTAAAAATAGTGACCAAAAGTGACCATTTCTAAGAAAATTTTTTTTCAGAAAATTTGCTATGAAATTGTCTAAGAGACATTGAAGATTGGACCTCGAGTTGCTGATATAGAGCCGCTTTAAGAAAAAGAAACACGAAAATTGAAGTTTTCTAAATCTCACCAAAACAACCCACCATTTTGTAATGAAGATATCTCAAATCTTTTAGAAAAAAATATTTTATTTTTTTAAATCAAGACTAATATTTTAAAAGGGCCAAACATTGAATAACATTGAAGTTTTGAAGCTTTGGTGTCTTCAGAAAAGTTGTGGCAAATGAAAAGGAACAACTTTTGGTTTGGTGAAAATTAGGGTTGCTCACGATTAGGATGATTCTGGTAATCTAACTTTTCGGGAATATTTTTGGGAATTCTTGTGCCTTATTGAACTTGCCAATCCAAGCAACTTTGTTGAAGACCCCAAAATTTTATCTCGCAATCTACGCCTTCCAATGCCCCTTCACAATGCCTCGAACATTACTTTTCTCGAAAACTTAACCCAAAATTATTATAGTACACAGAAAAAAATAATGTAAATTTGGAAGCTGTAATTTTGGAAGGTTGAATATTACCTCTTTTATGATGTAATTTTACCTCAATTTAGACTGAAAAAGTGACATTACACCAGAAAAGTGGTAAAATTACACATTTCCAGAGGTAAAATTACACCTTTTTTCTGACATAAAAGATGTACCCCTTCCCAGATGTAATATTACCATGATTTTTTTTCTGTGTATAGTATACGTTCAAAAAACTGATTCTCTAAATTTGGCATTGGAAGGCGTAGATTGCGAGGTAAAATTTTGGGGTCTTCAACAAAGTTGCTTGGATTGGCAAGTTCAATAAGGCACAAGAATTCCCAAAAATATTCCCGAAAAGTTAGATTACCAGAATCATCCTAATCGTGAGCAACCCTAATTTTCAACAAACCAAAAGTTGTTGTTTTTTGAACGTATACTATACACAGAAAAAAAACATGGTAATATTACATCTGGGAAGGGGTACATCTTTTATGTCAGAAAAAAGGTGTAATTTTACCTCTGGAAATGTGTAATTCTACCACTTTTCTGGTGTAATGTCTCTTTTTCAGTCTAAATTGAGGTAAAATTACATCATTAAAGAGGTATTATTCAACCTTCCAAAATTACAGCTTCGAAATTTACATTATTTTTTTTCTGTGTACTATAATAATTTTGGGTTAAGTTTTCGAGAAAAGTAATGTTCGAGGCATTGTTAGAACTCTAAAAACATTTTTTTTTTCAAGTCAATTTGATCGTAAGGATCAAAAGTTACAGTCATTTTAAGTTAAAAGAATTGCAAATTTAAAACATAAATATCTCGAAAAAGCGCAGGCCAAATTTTAAGCCCATGTTGCTTTCAAAAGGGATCCAGTTTTCTTTAAATTTGTTATATCTACTTTTCAATATGTCTAATTTTCAAGGGAAAGGTGTATGGGACTACTCTAATGAAATTTGAAAATTTTCCAATTCCAATTGTCAATTGTTTTTCCAAGTAATTTTGTTTGTGTAATTTTGAATTTGGATCCCTCAGAATGTGTCATAGCGTCAAAATTTCAATTTTTGGTCTTATTTTGGGCTAATATGATAGTTTTACATAGGAAACAGTTTTTTTTTTGTTTCTCTTCGTTTTTTTTTCGTTCAGGTCTGCCGCAGGTGACCTGGAACGGCCATGATCAACGATGACCAAATTTTTTTCAAACATTTTTATGTAAAATCACGCAAACCGAAATTTTTCGAAATTTTTGTATTTATCTGCTCACAACTTTGTTGAACATTGCTACACTCTAAAAAATAACCCTTAAATTTTTTTTAGAAAAAAAAAACAATTTTTAAAATGAAAAATATTCTTCTAAATGAAAAAACTGCTCTTCCGATTCAAAAATTACATTAAATTGCCAAAAAATTACATGCGTCAATACTTCTTCCAGTTTAATAAAGAAAAAAGGCAGAACTTTCGAAGCTATTTTGCCTTCCTCACTGAGTTAAGGCTAGAGCAGGACTCTAAAAATGAACTTTGTATAAAAACGTCGTAGACCCACCTTCACGCATGCATATCGACTCAGAATCGAAAACTGAACAAATGTCTGTGTGTATATGTGTGTATGTATGTATATGACCAGCAAACTAGCTCATGTTTCTCGGCACTGGCTGAACCGATTTGCATTCTACTTGGCTTAGGGTCCCATAGATCGAGTTTTATACAGATTGAAGTTTCGATAAGTAGTTCAAAAGTTGAGTATAAAAATGTGTTTTCACATATATCCGGATCTCACTTAAATGTATGTAAACTATGTCCGGGTACATCATCTGACCCATCGTTGGTTAGATTATCATATACACTGTATATTATACATATATATATACACAGCTAAAAAAGTAGTAATCCAGCTGCGTGTAAAAGGCCTGGGTGTAAAATAAAAATTGCCTTATTTTATGGAATTTAATGTGATTTTACACTCTGAAATATGTAGCCAATCAGTATGGAAAACCTACTTGACCGAAATGTCAAGCTCATATATGCGTTTATCTTTACAGCTTTTCATCGGTCTGATGGCCGAGTAGGCTAAGGCGCCAGTCCTTACTGTTGGTGCCGGGTTTGAATCCCGTCGGTTGCAACTTTTTTTTGTGTTTGCAAAAATTGTACATGCAGTGTGTAGTATTAAGTGTTTATTTTGACGAAGGTAATGTGCATGCTTTTGCATGCGATTTTACCATCGGATTTTTTGCTGTGTATTTTTTCAATTCAATTCAGTTTATTTCTTTAGTTTATCGAATAACAGTAGTTTTGTAAGTGCAGTACACAGTTTTAGGGGATCCTTTTTACTGTGTATAAGGCATTTATCACAAAAAAGCAAAGCAATCCACTTCAACGACACCCAGGTCTTTTGTGGTCTCTATTGCAAGTTTCTGCTCATTTCTAGGCGTCCGAAGGTTATGTGTGGTGAGTCACCCAAAACCTCTTTTACACAAATAGACCGACAATTTTACTTCCCCATCCGGTAGAATGCCAGGAGGATAAGGCGGGAATCGAACCCGCGCCCCATAGCAACTTAAGGATTGGCAACCGAAGCCGCTAACCACCGCGCCACGAGGCATTTATCACAATGGATGCAAATAAAGTTGGTTGTAAAGGAAACAGAAAACAGGAGAACAACTCGCAAAAAACCTGTCACTATTGGTTGATATATTATTTTGGAAGCCGGATCTCACTTAAATGTATGTAAACTATGTCCGGATTCACCATCCCATCCATCGTTGGTTAGGTTATCAAAAGACCTTTCCAATGTGTCCAAAACATTGAAGATCTGGCAACCCTGTCTCGAGATATGGTCACTTAAGTGACATTGATGTACAAAGAAAAAAAATCATGGTAAAATTTCATCTAAAAAGGGGTACATCTTTAATGTCAGCAAAAATGTGTAATTTTTCCTCTGAAAATGTGTAATTTTACCACTATTCTGGTGTAATGTCGCTTTTTCAGTCTAAATTGAGGTTAAATTACATCATAAAAGAGATACTATTCAACCTTCTAAAAATACACCTTCCAAATTTTTTAAACAATTTTTTGCTGTGTATTTTTTGGAAGCCGGATCTAAAAAATAGTTGAAATTTGTGTACAGCCGTTGTTGGTAATGAGTGAGGAAGGCTCCAACCACATGGGTGGATTAAGCTATTTTAAAATTTTTTTTTTTGTGATGAAAAATATTTTTTTTAATTCTGAGCATGACATCAAATCGGGCGTCCAATTTCGAATAAACGACTCTTTGACACCACATTTCCAAACCATCACCATTTCAGACTGGAAATCATTGAAAAACACGTCTGCACATTTGTCACGAGTTATCGAAAAATGGAGCGGATTTGTGATCAGGGAAAATAATAACCCCTATGGACAAAGTATCACGCAAGTCGAAGAGGGGTCGAGTCAACTGCCGTGTTTATTGACGGAGAATTGCTCACATAGATTAATAATTAATTATTAAACTTTAATCACTGTTCTTGTAACTGTGATATCTTGTAAATTACACACAGTAAAAAATAATGTGAATTTGGAAGCTGTAATTATGGAAGGTTGAACATTACCTCTTTTATGATGTAATTTTACCTCACTTTAGACTGAAAAAGTGGTAAAATAACACATTTCTAGACGTAAGTTACACTTTTTTCTGAAATAAAAGATGTACCCCTTCCCAGATGTAATATTACCATAATTTTTTTTTCTGTGTAGGGTAGGGTAGTCATCAATGAGACACTTTTGGTTTTCAACTTTCAACGATTTTTCTAATTTTTTCATCAGCATGTTTGAATGAGCTTTTCGTTGCATTTTCTTTCTTTTAGTGTGTTTTAACATTGACCAAAATATGAGATCGATCCGACATCTACAGCCAGAGTTATTCAACTGTCTCATTGTAGACGCACTTCAGGCCCGTAGCCAGGGGGGGGGGCTTCCGGGCTGCAGCCCCCCCCGAAATATTTTCCAATTTTTTTAAAATTGAACTACCTTAAAAAAATCTTAAATCAATGATTGTGTGTTCTCTTCCCAGAAATAATTTGTAAGATAGAGAATCAAGAATTGATTGATCAAACTAAGTAATTTGCCTGTCCAAAATTTGGATATTTAAAAATTGAGCTGCAGATTTGAACATTGTTCCATTCAGTAACATCTCATTTATCTTGTAGTTTTAGCATTACATTGGTTAGGATGGTCCAAATCTGGGCTTACTTGGGGCTATCCCCTGAAATCAAAGATTTACGCATCACTAGCCTAAGTTCCAAAATTTGAGCTTTTTCTGACCACTGACCACCAAGTTTGGGCAAAATCGTCAAATTGTATGGAGAAAAGCAACTGTTTCAGTTTTTGACCAATGGAAGGCGCAATAACTATCCAGTTCTTATCAATTTTCAGAACTAATATCTTCTTTAAATTTGGAAAAACTTTCCCGAAGACACCTTATTTTTTTGGGTTTTTTGCTAAAAAGTTATTAACCTTCGAAAATAGCAATTTCCGAGCAGACTGCTCTAAGGGGCTACATAGAAATAATTACCGTCATCTGGGGCGAATCGGGACTACAGTCTGAATAGGGACAGCAAAAATCCTTAGATCTTGTTTTATTTTTGATTGTAGAACTTAAGTATGACCCCTGAAGAACCATAAAATAATTTAGAATTTTTGGATTCAATGTGGCGGTCAAAATGGAGGTCAAGAAATATTTCTGGTGTTTTTTTTTTAAAGGTCTAATAAACCAAATTTCCAGTTTTTGCTTTTTGGGTGCTTTTGAAACCGTCAGGGGTATTAAAAACACCCAAAAAGCAAAAACTTGGTGTATTGGACCATTAAAAAAACAGATGCCGAATTTGATGTTAAAAACAAGCAAATAAAACATGCCGATTTCATTTGTTCCTGATTCGGTTATCCGAAGTCCTTCGAACTTCGGATAATCGAAACTTTGGATAATCGAGGCTTCGGCTAGTCGAATTTGGATTGTGAAATTAATAGCCCTCCTTTATTTGCATTAAAACCTTTAACCTGTTAATACATGTTTTTTCTCTACATTTTTCAAAATTTATCATAATTTCTCAAAAATATTTAGATTTTGTTTTCAAAAACGAAAGCATTTAATATGAAAAACATTTGAGTGAATTTTGACTATTATCAGAAATACAATTCTAATTTTATCGTTTTGGTTTTAAGAATATGGTTAGTTACATATCTAAGACCTTAGAGAAAAATGCTTGAGAAATATCTGTGTGTATTTTTATATTACTTTTTCGTAAACCTTTTTTCCGAAACCACTCGTCCAAAATGCTTTCTTTTGGTCACATTTTTTAGTTTCCACCGTGGCCAATCTCCAATTTTTATTTAATATCAAAAATCGGAAGATCAACTAAGTGAATACTTATTATCAACTAATTTTCACTTTGTGCATGAGCTTGCGACTTTTAAAGGAAGAAATAAAATGATAAAAATATTCAAAACGTTAAAAAAATTTAAGCTTGGATTCAAAAACTCTGAAATTAAATTAATTAAACATCACTTTCAAATTATATAATTTCTGATCAATAATTCATTTTTAAACTATTTAATTTCTATTTTTTGGATTTTACAGATTAGAATTTGCATTTTGAAAATTTTAAAATTCCTTTATTATTTTTTTTATAATTTCTTATTTCTGAATATCAATTGTAAATATTTTCCAAAGTTTATGTTGCCACCTTTTCAAAATGGACCAAAAAACAGAGAGCAAATACAATATTTAAAAAAATAGCTTCACAATTTTAATGGAAATAACTTATTTCGATTAAGTCTTTTTAGGACCAGCGACCAAGTCGGTCCGGAAAACAAATTTGAAATGTTTTTCCTGCTTTGATAATCATATACGACATGTTTGGGCTCGTTTAAAAATATTTAGAATTTTTGTAACATGTCGCGGAACCACGGAAAGTTTTTTCTCACGAAAAAAGGATTTCGCCATCAGCTAGATATTTTGAAAACTAATGATGCAAAACAACTGTACTGAATTAAAGTGTGTTTTGAACACTTTTAAAATAATAAAACCATAGCTTGTATTTTTGATTTGTAACCCTCTCAACTTTCGTCAGAGTTTAGTGACATAAACTTCAGAATAATATACGCAACGGCTAATTGAAGATTTAAAAATTTTACACTTTCAAATTTCTAAATTTTCATAATTTTTGATTTAATTTTTTTTGGTATAAGACAAAGAAATGCCAGAAATCAAAAATAAAAATAATAATAACATAAAAAATTTAAGAAAACAATTCAACAGAATAATATCAAAAAATCTGAAATTCCAAAAATTAAAAAATATAAAACTGAAAAATTAATAAAATAATTGATACTTAAGAAATCCTAAACTAAAAAAAATATAATTTTAAAATTAAGTTATTCAAAATCCAATAAATTATGTTTTTTCAATCTTAATTTTTGGATGCTTTAAATATTTTTATGTTTGAATTCTAGTATTCCTAAATTAATTTATATTTACCAGAAAATTAAGTGATTTTTGTAATGGCTTTTCCCTTATTTCAGCATTTTAAGATTCAGCGTTTTGATAGTCAGCTTCATGAGGCAATTCTTCAATATTATTTAAGCGAATACATTATTTTCAAACGTTATTTTCAGTCGCATCCAAATAAACAAATCATAATCTCATCAACACATATTGCTCCCGAAGAAATATTAAACGACGCTTTTTGTTTCTGTTCCTTTTCAGCTGCGTACCGCTTAAGAGAAGTCTTTTCGTAAACCTTTTCTTGACCGTTCCTTGAGATTTTTTTGTATGGAGTTTTAAGAGTCTCCGTACTACAGGACATTTTTTAAAATTTTCGTTTAAAAGTAAAATATAGTTCTTGTAGCAAAATTCAGACTAAGATTTGATTTACAGGAAAAATGTAATTGATTTAAGAATTCTTACATAAAGTATTCTTTACTTTTAAAACAAAAATTTAAGATAATAATTACACATATAATTTCAAAAAATCAGAAATTCCAAAAATGAAAAAATCAAATCCATTAAAAAATATAAAATAATTACAACTAAAAATCCTTAAATTATAAAAAAACATTTTTATCATTTTTAAATAAAGATATTCAAAAAATAATTTTCAATCATTTCAATAAATTATGTTTTAATAATCTTATTTTTTGATGCTTCGAATATTGGTATGTTTGAATTCAAGTGCAGACTAAGATTAGATTTACAGGATAAAACTCATCAATTTATGAATTCTTACATAAAGTTTTCTTTATTTTTAATTTAGCATCGTTTCGTAAATATAAAATTTCTTAACCATAAAATGTGCAGGATTTTGTTCCTAGAGTCAAATTATTGCTTGAACAAACATCGATTTTAATAAATGGTTACAATCCTAAATTATTAAAAATGTATTTAGATTAAAATTTTATTAAAAAAATATCTTTAGAATTGAGATCTGATTAAACTTTTTTTATCATGTTTTAAAATTTTATTTTTGCTCAAATTCTGGACCAATTTTCAGAATACAATGAGTAATGAATTTGAAAATGGCGTTTAGTCGGAATATTAAAGTTAAACATGATTCGTTTTAATGTTTGATGCAATCGAGGAAAATTTTAACGGTTACATATGCATTTAAAAATGGTTACATATGCATTATTAACAACTCTTCCAGTGAATATTTTGGCGTTAAAAATTAATTTAATACATTTTATCTAAATTTTTAACACATTAAAATTAAACACAGGCACTGATTTTTTCTTCAAATATATATTTATTATAGGCCTACACAGAAAAAAACTGTGAATTTACTCGACACGGAAAAAATGAATCACATGTAAACTCAGTTGATGTAAACTTGAGATTCGACGTAATTTTTGTTGCCATGGAGACACTTCAGAAGCTGAAATTTCAGCGATTATATTTTTGTATTTCATTAAAATTATTTATTTTTGAGAGCACCAGGAGCTTCGCAAAATATGAAATGGCTTCAATAGCTTAGAACAATTAAAATAAAACATTGTTTAAGTTTGTTTATAAAATTTTAAGAAAAACAAATATTCCAGTTATGAGTTTTATATTGTGCTAGAAAAAATGAAAATTTTTAGATAAACCATCTCAATTATCACACAGCTGAAAATGTAAATCCAGACGGTTTAAAATTTCTCAGTATAAAATACAGAAAACATAATACTTATGGTTAGATAAATCGATATTTCTTTTTAAAAAAATTATGCTTTCAAAAATTAGATTTAAGTTAAGTATATTTTAAATTTAGCGACGTTTATCACGAAATTGGATTACAATTAAACAATTCAAGAAAATGTTTAAAAAACACTTTCTCTACTCCTTTAATACAAACTAGCTGTTAAAATAAAGAAAAAAAATGACGAACGAGTTTCTTCAATAAATACATTAATAACTTAATATGAAAATCTTCGAAAACTTTTTTGCATACATTACATTAAAATTTTACAATTCATCTCAATAATTATACCACAAACCAAGTGATGGTATAAATGATTTGCTGATTTTTATACTCCTTGAATTTTTGCACCAAAGCCCCCCCCGAACAAAAATCCTGGCTACGGCCCTGACGCACTTGGCAGGAACAATGAGACAGCTGGGGAACAATGAGACACTCTACGAAAATCAATACTTTTCTAGTAAAACATCATGTTTTTGTATTGTTCCATTACAGGTGACTTGCCTTGAATATTTTAGAGCAATTCTGCCAACATGAAACTTTAATTAACAAAAGTTATACTAAAAAGTATTTAAATTTTTTAAAATCCATATATTTATACCAAATAACTTTGTATGTTTAGTTAAATTAAGTTGAAACTCTGTAAATATGCCAAAAATCACTTTCAATTCATGTTTTGAAAGATTTACATTGATTTTGAAATGTTTAATGAAGAAAAATCAACGTGTCTCATTGTTACTCATGGGCTAAAATGAGTGGGGAACAATGAGACAGCCCTGGATTCTGGGTATATTCTAAATTTTGGTCAAACCTAATGCAAGGACATTGTAGCCCAACTCAATCCCTATGGAACGTCGAAAGAAATTCGAAGAAATATTAGTTTTGGTGTAAATGGCAGCCTACGAGCGATAAAGTATTTTTTGTCCAAAATTTACTTTTACACCCCAGAATCAAACATTTATGAATAACTTTTCAAGGGAGCGTCCATAACCAAAGCCACTATTATAGCAGACGTGTATCCAGTAGATACACCTTTCCCCCAAATATGAGCCTGATTGGTTGAAACTACGACTTGTGAGAGCCATTTTATCATTGTTCCCCGTGTCTCATTGATGACTACTCTACCCTACACTTAATTAATTAATTATTTTAACGCGCACTCCAACTTACGTCTCTCTCTTTATTCATTCGTCCGTCAACTGAACATCTACTCTCCACACGCGCAGCTCTTCAAGCTTCTCACAGCTTATTCATATACACTGTTATTTAGGGATACCACAGTAAAGTTTTAGTCAATTTCATGAATAGATTCCATGAAGAATCGTCTTTTTTGTGTCTATCGGACTCAGAACAGAAAACACTTTATTGCTGCTCGTGCAGAAGTGATCTTAACGAGGTTGCTAATCTTGAGTCCAAAACAAAAGAGATTAAACAATGACAAGCGAAAAACTAACTTAATCCACCTATGCGGTTGGCGCCTTCCTCACTTTTTACCAACATTTGGTGATATGATGGGTTTGGACACCAATTCCATCTATTTCTCAATAAAAAAATACACAAATGTCACTTAAGCGGTCATAACTTGAGACTGAACGTTGCCAGAACTTCTAACCTAACCAACGATGGGTTGCCAAGGTTGCCAGATCTTCAATGTTTTGGACTCATTGGAAAGGTCTTTTGATAACCTAACTAACGATGGGTCGGATGATGGATCCGGACATAGTTTACATACATTTAAGTGAGATCCGGCTTCAAAAAAGTACATAAATATCATTTAAGTGGTCATATCTCGAGACAGGGTTGCCAGATCTTCAATGTTTTGGACTTATTGGAAAGGTCTTTTGGTTATCTAACTAACGATGGGTTGGATGATGGATCCGGACATAGTTTACATACATTTAAGTAAGATCCGGCTTTAAAAAAGTACATAAATATCACTTAAGTGGTCTTATCTCGAGACAGGGTTGCCAGATCTTCAATGTTTTGGACTCATTGGAAAGGTCTTTTGATTACCTAACCAACGATGAGTTGGATGATGGATCCGGACACAGTTTACATGCATTTAAGTGAGATCCGGCTTCAAAAAAGTACATAAATATCACATAAGTGGTCATAAATTGAGACAGGGTTGCCAGATCTTCAATGTTTTGGACTCATTGGAAAGGTCTTTTGATTACCTAACTGACGATGGGTCGGATGATGGATCCGGACATAGTTTACATACATTTAAGTGAGATCCGGCTTCAAAAAAGTGCATAAATATCACTTAAGTGGTCACACTTTTTATACGTAACTTTTGAACTACTTATCGGATCTTCAAACAATTCAATAGTGCAGTATGGGGCACCAAAACAAATCGAATGCAACTTGTTTGACTCAAATCGGATCAGCCAGTGCCGAGAAAACTTGGCAAGAATTTTGAGCACCAAGGGAAATACGCACACACATACACACACACACAGACATTTGTTCAGTTTTCGATTCTGAGTCGATAGGTATATATGAATATAGGTCTACGAGCTGTTTTTCAAAAGTTCATTTTTCGAGCAGGATTATAGCCTTACCTCAGTGAGGAAGGCAAAACCGTCAAACCAGCTTTAACTGCTGTTCGAGCTTGGTTCAACATGATCGTAAAAACTATTTTAACGCAGGGCTTGGGTGCAACCGAGCACCCAATTTGATCAAAAGGCTTTGGCCAAATTTGGAAGGGTCACACAACATTGTACACGCAAGCTTAGCGGAGCAGTGACTAGAGGTTGCATTCGTGTTGAGACAACCATCACGATCCAGGCGACACACTTGAGTTGAAGTGCGTCAGAAGCAGCAACAGCAGTAGGTTAGGCTTCTGGCAAAGTTTGGGTGGTAGATTAAAACGCTGTACTTGAGTCAGAAATTATTATTCTAAATTTTAATGTGTTTTTTTTGTTATATCTAATTAGGCTTATTCTAGATGCTTGAAAATGTTCAAAAACTGTCACTGTTATTATTTATTGTTATTAATCACTGCACGCTGCAGTCCACATCCAAGTTAAAGTGTCAAATTGTACTTTTCTTTTTTTTGCGAAACAAAAGGTTAAGAACCACTGAGCAGCAACTATACCTCACACAAAACTCACAGCCTCTGGCTGAACTTCTCTACATAGGGTAGGCTTTCTACTATGCGCGAGCAGTTCAGCCGTGAGGAGATTCAACTCTGTTCAGGACAGCGGTAGAGTCAGACTCCGTAGTTCATTCGGCAGTGACCACGCGCTCGGTGAAGGTGTGCCTCCTTTCAAACAGTGACGGCTGCCGGTGTTTGCAAAAACAAAGCTTCAAACAATGCCTTCACCTTACAGGAAGGTTGTGTTTTGCATCTCTATAACCTTGTGCGTTTTGGCGGTTCAGTGCAGTGTTGTGGATGCAGACTGGAGTGAGTGTTTTGAATATTTTACCTTAATTTAATCATAATAAACAGTGCAATCTAAGTGTACAAAAGCAATTCACTTCCCTTGGAACGATTTTCAACCCGTTTTTCTTCTATTTTCTTTTCCGAAAGATTCCGCCAATGTAAAGCGGAAGCTTCCCAAGCTTTTCGAGTACGATGATTTCGATGAGTGTCGAGCGGCGAACCCGAATTTTCAGTATTGTGTCGTGCAAGCCGTCATCCAGCCGGACGACAGCTCGGACATTTGGCGGAACATTAGTGTGAGTACCAAAAGTTTAGTTTCAAAATCATCATTTACTTAATGTGTCAACACAATCAGTCATACACAGTGTTGGGTGCGAGGTGCTAATTTCATACATCAGTGACAAATAGGGTTGGTGTTTAGTTTTGTCATGAACTAGTGTTATCTTCACTTTATTGTATGCACTCATAAAAAAGAGGGAATGGAACAGCTGAGCCCATGAAAAATCAACAATGATATAACGATACTATATCGATGCCGCTGTGTTATCTAGCTAGTACAAGAGAGCACATATGCATCGATTTGTTACGTCCGGCCTTGAACTGGAAAGAAATAGCCTTGTACCAAAAACTTAGAGAGAAATGTTAATTTGTTGCTTGTCAGTTAGGTTGGTTTTTTTTTCTATAAAATGCAAAATTTTTAGCTTTAAAATCGTGATTTAGCTTTAAAATCGTGCAAAAATTTACGTTAGGGTGGTCCAAATTCGGGCTTTCTTGGGGCTTGCCGTCTGCTCAAAAATGGTCCTTTTCGGAAGCTAATAACTTTTTAGCAAAAAATCTTAAAAATATGGTGTCTTCGCGAAAGTTGTTCTTAATTTGATGAAGGAATTGATAAAGATTGGACTACTATTGCGCCTTCCACAGATAAAAAACTGAAACAGTTGCTTTTCTCCATACATTTTGACGATTTTCGCATACAAACTTCAAGCGATTAGAGGGAAGTGTTCCCGTAGTCGGAATGAGCTCAAATTTGGAATTAAGCTTAGTGATGGGCCAATCTTTCAGATCAGGGGGTAGCCCCGAGAAAGCCCGGATTTGGACCACCCCAATGTACATATGTGTTCAAAATCTCTGGAAAAAATCTATTTGCTGGGAAAACTCTGCACAAGTTTTCTTTAAGATCAACGGACGAATCGGACATGATAAATAGCATTACAAAGTCGTCGCTCGTGAGCTGAACAAACGCTCCAAGTGTCAACTATTTGGTTACACGTCGTTACACCAGTTAAATACAGTAAATAAAGTAAACAAAAATAAGAAAAGCAAGTGTGCGAGCGTGTTTCGAAAGTTAACATTCCAACGCCCAAGGAAGCTCCACAAAAGGTGGAACGGTAATTTCAACTCGCTGGTTCTCGAGAGTAACTCACCTAATCAAGATGATTCGTTTTTCCAGTGATTTGTTAAGATATCCAGATGATCCTAGAACTTTGCAGAACTCAATTAGATCAATGAAAGTCTGTTATGAAAGTCCTCCCCATAGCGTCGTAGCTCGGGAGGCATCGACAAGCCAATACCTTATCCTACTAACCCAAAAAAAATTAATCACTTGATGCTTGAAGGAGATGCTGTGGATTCAACGGTCTCAAGCGGTATCAACAAGTATATAGCGATGTGAAAACTATGTGCTTGATGAGTCTGCAACTTCAACTATCGGACTAACATTCCTCCCTTTCGTTGAATTGCAGGCTTCTTGGGAGGGCGTCGGTATTGTAATAAAGTAGGGATCTTCAGAGGTTAAACAGTGAACGGATGGTTGGCTCCCACTGATCATTTTTGATTCATTGTTTAACTTCAGCTGATCTGTCAATAACGGAGTAGCAGCTCATTGGCAGTCAACCATGCTCATGCTCATGCTCAAAACCAGCAAGTTAAAGTTGTCGTTCCAACTGTTTTTGGGAGGCTTGGGCGTCCATGTAAGTTGGACATGCGTTGGGCGTTCCAGTGTTTATGATTTTCCATGGTTCCATTCAGGGCTGTGGAGTCGGAGTCGGAGTCGGAGCCGGAGTCGGTGGAGTCGGGTCTTTTTGGGGACCTGGAGTCGGAGTCGGAGTCGGAGTCGTCAAAACTCGAACAGCTGGAGTCGGAGTCGGAGCCGGAGTCGGCTAAATTTTAAGAGCTGGAGTCGGAGTCGGAGTCGGAGCCGAAGATTTCTCATAACCTGGAGTCGGAGTCGGAGCCGGAGTTATCTGAAATTCAACAAAAAATAAGTTTTTTTTTATTGTTCAGTATTTCTTATAGAACAGTTTAATTGAAAAAATATCTTTTATTTTTAATTGATTTATAAGATGCCATTATGTTATTGAAGTTTTTTATTGTGATTGAAAAGCTCTAATTGTGTTATTACACCATGAGTACAAGAAAATCAAAGTGTTGCATTTAAAATAATTGAAACTATCAAAAAATATCAAAAGAAGTTGCAACAAATTTTGAAATAATCATTGATTGTTGATGTTGATTTTAGGTAATCTATTTTGATATCGTTGCAAATTATTGTTGAACAAATCTCAAGAATTCAATACAAAAATAAACTAATAAAAAAAATTATAGAACAAAATATAGGATTTTAATTTATTTTTTAAATATTATAAATAAAAAAACAGAATCAAAATATTATCAACTGGTACGAATTTTCTCATACTGTATGTCCCACGCCATTATGACGGAAGGTGATAATCATTGCAAATCAATGTACCTTAACAAAATAAAATATTTGTGACCTAGAAAATATTTTACTTGTGGATATTTGTTTTTTATTATATTTTAAGTATCGTGAACCTCCTTTTTAAAGCATTTAAAATTTTAAAATTCAAATAAATTAAAAATTTAAAGGGTAAAATATTTTCCATGTTACAGATATTTGAAAAGGACATCTTAAGCGTCCTTTCCACGAAGAAATTGTTTAGATACATTGATTTGCAATAATAATCTCCTTCAGCCACGGCGTGATGTCCATGTACGTCTTAAAAAAAACAAAAAAAAACAAGGTGCCTGTTACTGTGCTTCTTACAAATGTCAGCCTGAAAGTGAGCAAATTGAATTTTATTGTTGAATAGATCATTAAGGCCAAGTTTCTTTTAGTTATTCATTTAAAAATAACAATTTAATATTTAAATTTATTATCTTTGAAAAAAATATTTTCAAATTTGAGATTAAGCAATACATCCAAATTTACTTATAAAACTGTTTTTCTCAAAATGCCTCAAAAACTGAAGATATTGAATGCCTCTAAAACTGAGGATACTGAGAAAAACATGACGCTTAGAGGGTATTTAAATAATCCTATTTATCAATGACTTAAAAATAATTAACTGATAATAGTTAACTAACTTTTGAAACATTTAAAAATATATGATAGAAATGTGAAAAAGATATTTTTTGATTTCTGTTTCCATAAGGTATAAAATTTTTAACCTAGAAACTTTTTTTCCGTTTATTTGCCTTACTTCACTTTTACTTAATTTATTTTTCTTGAGAAAAACATGACGCTTAGAGCGTATTTAAATAATCCTATTTATCAATGATTTAAAAATAAATAACTGACTTTTGAAACATTTAAAAATATGTGGAGTCGGAGTCGGAGTCGGAGCCAACTATTTGTTGAAAGCTGGAGTCGGAGTCGGAGTCGGAGTCGGCTAGAGTTGGTTGGCCGGAGTCGGAGTCGGAGTCGGAGCCAACCATTTGTTGAAAGCCGGAGCCGGAGTCGGAGTTGGAGTCGGATAATATGAGAAAGCCGGAGTCGGAGTCGGAGTCGTTTGAAATATGACCCGACTCCGCAGCCCTGGTTCCATTAATGATTTGTTTTTAAATATATGGTTATATGGCCCAATACATTAATAGGATAAAAGTTATTTTCATAGTGTAAAAGTGGTTGAAATTAAACGATATTTTTTTCATATTCAACCCTTTTACGCTCTTGGTAGCTCACGTGCTTACGGGCCAGATAAACTAAATAATTTTAATATAAAAGATTGGAAAAAACATCTATAAGTTAATTTTTTTTTTATTTTTTGAACATTTTCGGTAATTACAAATAATAGTTTTGTATTTATATTTCAAAGTGGTAACATGTAAACTAATCAATTTATGTAACGGGGAAATTTGAGTGTGACTAATGAAAAATCTTTTAGAGCTAGAATTTCAATGATAGAAAATGTTTTAAGCAACCATAAAGTTAAACTGCAATCATTACTTTCAAAAAAAGAAGATTTGACGAAAAAAATTTTTGCGAAAAAACATTGATTTATCGAAAATTTACAAAAATAAGATTTTTTTTAATAAACCCGAACATGCTCAAATGATTCTGAACGAAGAGGAATTCATTTTCAATTGATTTCAGCTAATCGTTCCTAACTTTCCATTGATTTTTCGATTTTTTATAAATATTTTTGCTCCTTGTTTTTTGAGCCAATTTTTAATAATGGGGGAGGGGAGGGTTGGTCGACAAAAGCTTTGTTAAATATTTGCAATAGCTTTGATCCTCCGATTGTGTCTACGTGTCTGCCTGTGTGGATCAATCGGACCGCGCACTGGACTCACAATCCAGAGGTCGCTGGTTCGAATCCCGAGGCGGACGCAAACAATTCTAAGTGTAAATATAGGTATTTGCTGCCCTCTCCCCGTGCCATACCTTCACACTTAGGAGACCCGGGAGGCGGAGTCTTGTCGCAAAAAGAACGATACACACCTGACGAAACCGCAAGGTTTAAGAGGGCCACATTATAAGGTGTTACGTCGATTCCGTCTACTTGAATCAGATGGTAGTCAATTAGATTTGTTATCTCACTGTCATGATTTCGAATCCCGGTTTCTAAGTGTAAAGTTTGTTTGAGGGTCAGTTCATAAAGGGGTCATTATGACTTTCAAATTAGTCTAGAATACTTATACTTTTAGAACAATTACAGGTTTCCACCTAAAAAAAAATTGAACGTTTTTTTTTAATATTTTCAAAAATGTTTGATGAAAGCTTTCACGATATTTATTAGTTTTACTCACATTGAACCGTGTGAAATTGTTTTAATTAACAGGATTTTTTGCAAAATATGTGTGTCCTAAAATAGGGATCAAAATACTGATAAGCAGTGATCCCCGTGCACCGCGTTCAATCGCGTTCTCTGTTTTCTGTACTCGATCAAACACCAGCACCGCGTGTGCACGCGTACAAGCAAACCTAAACTTGCCGTGTACAGTCTGTACGCGCACACGAACCTCGAGTTTAAAACCGAACCTTGCACCCCGGGTACAAACCCCGTGCAAGCCGACGACGCAGAAAAGAGACAAAAATAGTTCCCTCACGCTCCCGCTGCTGTAAAGCGGTGTTTCATTCTCCGCGGCAGTCACACTACAGTGTTTGCCACAGAGAGGGTGAGAAGCAGTCATTTTTTCGTCTCTTTACACGCTCTTCGCTCGCACGGCGTTGTAACCGAGGTGTGCACCCCGTGTTTACACCGCGTGTAAACTTGAGTGCGCCGTGCGGGGAGAACTCGAACATGGCAGCCTGGTGTGTTTGAGGTTCATCTGCAGTGCAGATTCTGCACTGAAAACTTGTACGGCGTGTACGGCGTGCGCGCGTTTCGGGAAGACTGCTGATAAGTCATTAGCTTTTTATTAGCAAAAAAATATAAAAGATAAGCATAAAAATGTTTAGAATAAACCTTAATTTTTTTTAAATGCATAAAATCACTTTACAAGTGGTCAACGGGCCATTTTACGTGATCATTCAAAATGGGTCCGCGGGCCACAAAAAATCACCTCGCGGGCCACGTTTGGCCCGCGGGCCATACTTTGGTCACCCTTGTTTTCAACAAATTCTTATCAAACAAACCTTTTTTTTTAATTAAATTGTATCAATTCAATTTTCATCCAATATGCTAAATAAAAATGTTAAACAAATCTCAATTTTGATCTTGGCCGGAAGAGGGGAGTATCTTATTTTCATAAGATATATCAAAATATTTCGTTAAATTAGGTTGTTGAAAATAAAATAGTTAATATTCATTCCATAATAGCGTAAGCGCCCAACATATAAGCAAGCAATATTCCTAGTTGTGAATGCTTCAGAAATAAATATTATCTGAATTAAACCTTGACATGAAATTTACGGACAAGCCGATAAGTTCAATATTAGCAGTTGATTGAAATGAATAAAATTAAATCAGGTTCTCTAATTCTTTGTTTGTATAATTTCAAAACTTTGTATTTCGGGAATTCCCGGGAAATTAACAAATTTTCCGGGAAACGGGAATTATTTTTTTATCCCCGGAGGGGAAATTGAAAGCTCTAGTTTGATGTAAGTATAAGCGCCTAACCATCTATAGTGTGCCTATCAACATGTATTGAAGCGAAAAATGTATTATTTATAGTTTGAATTCAAAATCTAACTGTTATTTACTGGGTATTGTTTTCTCCAGAAATCTTCCCTATTGTTGAGTTGTGTTTATCTGTGGCTATTTATTCTAATATTTTGGTCCTAAGCATTTTATAAAAGTTTTTCAAAAGTACATTAGTAATATTTGTGTTAATCTTTTAGTCATTCCATGAATTGAGTAAGGACCCGAACCTCACTTGCTTCGGAAAAAGGTTAAGATTCAAAACAATGAACAGTGTAGGAAATATATTATGTAAAGAATCAATTGTAAAAGAAAGATAGTGATTTATGTAGCAGATGAAGAATTAAACAATATGTAGTTAATAAATAGAGGTAACAATCAAGCTTAGATTGTAGGGCAGATGAAATTATTCAAATAGATATATAAAGAAAAGGCAAATGATAAACAGAATTGACATTGCTACCAAATTAAGGGAAAACTTACAGTTTGTTACAGCAGTATTAGTTAGTCAAATATAGTGGAAAAGCGTTGAGAGTTAAGAGTTAATAAAATCAAAACCAAATTGTGGATAGTAAACAGAAGAATTAGTGAGTAAGTTTGAATCAGTTGAGCAAAATAAAAACAGAAGATAGATGGTAGATACAAATAGAAAGAATTAAAACCCGTTCTGTGATGTTTCAGGTACATCCTCAGCAGTTGACTCAACATACTGCGAATCAAAACAATACCGTCTACAATCACAAATTACTTCCCTTTCCCACATTGTCACGCCCCTTTCTTCTAGCCGTCTCGACTCTGACCCGCGGTGTTCAAAGGTTTACGAGCCGTTTCCACAGGCCACCAGTTAGGTCATCATGAAAACCAAGCCAAAGTGACGTAGTCAGTTACGCTCCTTCCAGGATGTTCCATACCTTGATGTCAACCAAAGAGCACGCAACAAGGTCAGTGCCATTGCATGCTCTTAGGTATCAATCCTTGGCCTGCATCAGTTCTGTGTGAAAGAGAGAGTTAAAACACAAGTGTTTGCTCTTTTTTCAGAAATTCAGAGTTGGATAAGTACTATGAGTTCTGAAAAGATCGAGTTTGCCAATAGATGAATACAATTTTTTTAGCAATTCCTAAAAACACCTTTTGAATGGAATTATAAGTCCAAAGTGCATGTGCTTAGTGCCTTCAAATCAAAACAAAATTGAAATGTATTACTTTTCAAAACAAGTGCCAAAATTTTTATACTTGGTATAACTTTTCAGTGCTTGTTTCGAAAAATATTACTCTTCGATTCTGTTATTTTTAGAAGAGAAAAGTTGTCCATTTTGTCGTTCGAGAATGACCGGCAAGTAAGTACTTTTGTGAAGTTAAATAATTTTCGCAGACAAAATATTTTTTAAAGGATCGATCAAGTGAATGTTGTGCTTCGTGCGTCATGATCGGCAGAGTTAGTAGTCGACAGTGGAACTGACCAAAAGCCTATGGGGTGTGACCCCGTTCGTCAGCAGCCACGGTCACTGCTTTCGATGTGCTGTGATTGTCTCGTCGTAAGGGTTAGCTAATCTATTGAGATTGTGGGTATTTAAATGGACAGCAAAAATTTATCGACTGAAAGATTCAAGACTTTAGACTAGCACTGTTGAAATTTATAACTCAAAAATATTTGGCTGCATATTTTTACTCGTAGCTTATTTTTCTTCAAATAAAAAAAACACACAATTTCTTTTTAGTTTTTACCATTGCAAACGCATATCGTATACGTTTTTTATAGCCGATTCATAGAAAAAATCATAAATCGCATTATAATTTGCTTGTTTGCTTCATATCAAATTCCATGACAAAAAACGTGTTCAAACTGACCAACTTACCCCATAAAAGAAAAAAATAAAACTAATCGATTATTCATAAGCTTGGCTTACATTGTCGTTATAAATTTAACACATAATTGCTTAACGAATCAACTTGCAGATAATTTCGTCCGACAGCCGAAACTTCCCGCGCGATCACCTCGAACGTGGTATTTGCCTTCACGAGTGCCTGCTGCCGGCCGGAGAAGACCTCCTACTCGGGCCGAACATCTCACGGGATGATCAACGGCTCGCTCACCAGTTGGATCGGTGTGTCAACAAGGCGCTACGCCGGTCGCACGATCTGTACGCCTCGACGTCTATTTTGCACTGCCTGTCGGAAGAAGACTTTGGAAGGCCTTTGAGTATGTTTACTTTATTTGTGGCTATTGTTATTTTAATTGTATCCTTGTGATATTCAACAGGTACAGGCGAACTGGCTTTCCTAGCGTTAGTCACAGTTCTCGTGCTTGTGATTGGAAGAGCCACTCTTTGGGAAGTGCCTGAAACTGGAACCGTGTGTAAGGAAAACATTCGTATTCAGTATTATGCATGGGTTTTCTATCTTCAACTTTTCCTTCCCCCGAAGATCACTCACTGATAGCGCCGTTCTGCCTGTCACGTAACGTTAACCAACTGTTGACCGTCGTCACCACGCCGAATGACTCCGCCACCACCGGTGGCAGCCTCGAATGTCTGGAAGGTCTGCGAGCGATCTTCATGTTGATCATTCTGGTGGTTCACTCGTCACTCCCGATCATCCGAATGCCGCTGAAAAACCCCGACGAGATGGAGCTGGTGAGTTACTTGAGTTGTTCGACGCCGTGTATTATTTTTCTGACTTAATTTTCAGCAAACGAACAGCTTCATCTTTCCATTCGCCAACTCCGGCAACACGCACATGATCACGTTTTTCTTCGCCATCGGAGGCATGGTCCAGGTGGTGAGCTTTCTCAGCAGCATGCAGAGGTCACCCGAGCAAGCAGGCGTTGGATTTTTCCGCCGGAAAGTTCTGCACCGATTGGCGCGCTTGCTGCCCGCCTACTTGTTCATGATCTTCTACCAGGCGACGCTTTTTCCGCGCACCAAGCCGACGCCGATCGCGCACAAGTTCACCGACTACTGCGATCGGCACTGGTGGTCGAACGTGGCGTTCATCAACAACTTTGTGCACCTCGATGAACCGGTGAGTGCTCGTGAAGCTCTCTGTTCATGATGATTAGCTTTTCTCTTTTTCTCTCTCACTCGATTTGTAGTGCCTCAAGTTTGGATGGTATTTGGGAGCGGATTTTCAGCTGTTCCTTATCGGTTTGGCGATCATGATGTTCATGTGGAGGTTTCCGCGTGCGAAAAGCATTTGCGTTGGATTGATGGTTTCGGTGGCACTTGTAGTGCCAGCCTATGTCATATACACAGAGAAGCTTGATGCTACTATGGGATTTCATATGAGGTGAGATTTAGGGATATTTCTGCATAGCTATGCATTCTGCATAGCTCAGTTCAATATTTGATTATTTTCATTCTTTCACAGACACGCCCTCACCGAACTTCGAACTTACAACGAATTCCTCAAGTACTACACCCTCACCTCAGTAAATGCTGGAACGTACTTCTTCGGAATGATCGCCGGACTGCTGTACCATCACATCTCCAAGCACAATCTACAACAGTCAGCGCGGCACTACACACCCAAGCTGTTCCGCCTAGTTCTGGTGGCATTTCTCTCCCTCAACGGGTTCCTAACCCTTTTGCCATCCCTCCCCCTGACGAAACCCTCCCTATTTCTTGCCATCTTCGGAAGTGCCCTACGAGCGATCTGGGGAATCACTCACGCAACACTGTTTCTGCTGTTTGTCTTCAAAGCCAAATCGATTGCGGTGGCCTTTTTGGAACACCCGATCCTTCGCGTACTGGCACGGCTAAGCTACAGCGTCTACGTCGTTCAGTACAGTGTCATCTACATGATCTACAGCAATCTCAGTGTTCCGTTCGCGTACGGTGCATTCAATTCGGTAATTCAAGTTTAAACTGTACCTACGCTTAACGCAACCTAACGCAACTTTGTTCTCCTAGGCTTTCGTGACGTCCGCGATCATGTTTATCACCTTCATCAGTGGGTTGCTGCTGCACGTGGCGGTTGAACTACCCTGTGGTTCCATTCTGAAGCAGATCATCGATGGAAAGCTGAGCTTTTCGATGCCAAACAGTTTAAGGCTTAAGCGGTCTTGATTGTGAACTTAGTGCAATTGTTGTGATGAGCAGTAGGGCTCATATTTGTTCATTTCCACCTGACTTGTGATACACCATATTCTTGATTTACACAACGAAATGGGGGTGTTTAATTCGAGAATCGTTTAAAAAAAGAATGTCCATGACTTAAATTGAGAATATGACTTAAATTAAGAATCTTTGGGATTTCGTAATTTGTCGGAGAATTTTCAAAATGTATCAATAGTATTTTGTTTAGTCATGTTATAAAAACATTTTAGCATGGTTTTGGAACACCTGGGATGTTCTAGTCCATCCGAAACTTCTGGAAATTTTGTGCAGCAGGCTAACCGAAGAAACAAGTTGAAACTTCAAAATTTTGACAACGGATCCTACCCAGAGTGCTTCAGTGAGTGCGGTAGGCTACAGTGCATTGTTGTAACAACTTATTGGGATGATCTGGGACATCCAAGGACTCCCTGGAGTTAAGATCTGTGGGTCTACCACCGTAACAAGTAAGAGGTCGACGGATTTTGACCCCGGAACATATCCGTATAGTTTCAGTGAGCATGGTAGACTACTTTGCTGATGAGTAGGAATGTCCTGGGTCATCCAAGGACTCCCAGGAGTTAAGATCTGTGGGTCTACCACCGTAACAAGCAAGAGGTCGACGGATTTTGACCCCGGAATATACCCGCATAGCTTCAGAGAGTATGGTAGACTACTTTGCTGATGAGTAGGAATGTCCTGGGTCATCCAAGGACTCCCAGGAGTTAAGATCTGTGGGTCTACCACCGTAACAAGCAAGAGGTCGACGGATTTTGACCCCGGAATATACCCGCATAGCTTCAGAGAGTATGGTAGACTACTTTGCTGATGTGTTGGGATGTACTGGGTCATCCAAGGACTCCCTGGAGTTAAGATCTGTGGGTCTACCACCGTAACAAGCAAGAGGTCGACGGATTTTGACCCCGGAATATACCCGCATAGCTTCAGTGAGTATGGTAGACTACTTTGCTGATGAGTAGGAATGTCCTGGGTTATCCAAGGACTCCCTGGAGTTAAGATCTGTGGGTCTACCACCGTAACAAGTAAGAGGTCGACGGATTTTGACTCCAGAATATCTGCCTGTGTGGATCAATCGGACCGCGCACTGGACTCACAATCCAGAGGTTGCCGGTTCGAATCCCGGGGCGGACGCAAAAAAATTCTAAGTGTAAATATAGGTATTCGGTGCCCTCTCCCCGTGCCCATACCTTCACACTTAGGAGACCCGGGAGGCGGAGTCTTGTCGCAAAAAGAACGATACACGCCTGTGGATCCGTTGACGAAACCGCAAGGTTTAAGAGGGCCACATTATAAGGTGTTATGTCGATTCCGCATATAACCGCATAGGGTCATCCAAGGACTCCCTGGAGATATGATAGACCACCAGATCTTAACTCCAGGGAGTCCTTGGATGACCCAAGTCAGCCCAAAACATCAGCAAAGTAGTCTACCATACTCACTGAAGCTATGCGGGTATATTCCGGGGTCAACATCCGTCGACCTCTTACTTGTTACGGTGGTAGACCCACAGATCTTAACTCCTGGGAGTCCTTGGATGACCCAGGACATTCCTACTCATCAGCAAAGTAGTCTAACATGCTCACTGAAGCTATGCGGTTATATTCCGGAGTCAAAATAAGTCGATTTCTTGCTTGTTACGGTGGTAGACCCACAGATCTTAACTCCAGAGAGTCCTTGGATGACCCAAGTCAGCCCAACAGATCAGCAAAGTAGTCTACCATGCTCACTGAAGCTATGCGGGTATATTCCGGAGTCAAAATCCGTCGACCTCTTACTTGTTACGGTGGTAAACCCACAGATCTTAACTCCAGGGAGTCCTTGGATGACCCAGGACATTCCTATTCATCAGCAAAGTAGTCTACCATGCTCACTGAAGCTATGCGGATATGTTCCGGGGTCAAAATCCGTCGACCTCTTGCTTGTTGCAGCGGTAGACCCACAGATCTTAACTCCAGGGAGTCCTTGGATGCCCCAGATCATCCCAATAAGTTGTTACAACAATGCACTGTAGCCTGCCGCACTCACTGAAGCACTCTGGGTAGGATCCGTTGTCAAATTTTGAAGTTTCAACTTGTTTCTTCGGTTAGCCTGCTGCACCAAATTTCCGGAAGTTTCGGATGGACTAGAACATCCCAGGTGTTCCAAAACCATGCTAAAATATTTTAAGAGCATAACTAAACCAAATACAATTGATACATGATGAAAATTTTCCGACAAATTACAAAATCCCAAAGATTCTTAATTTAAGTCATATTCTCAATTTAAGTCATGGACATTCTCATTTTAAGTCATGACTTAAAAAAAGTTGCGTAAATCGAGAATCGTTTAAAAAAAGATGACTTAAAAAAAGAATATGGTGTACTGTTTTTAAGTGTTTTTTAAATCGAAATAAAATATAATTGTCCTTATGTTACATCAATATAATCTCAACATTTCATGCGTTTCTTAGTTCATTGTTCGTTATTTCAAACTTTTTCAAATCACTATTCAAACCAGTTTGACTTGGTACATAAAAAACGGCCATTTTCCCAACTTTTAAATTACATTTGGATGACGAAATGAAACCAAAACTTTCTGATGTGTCAGGCCTGATAATAATGCAATAGGGATCAAGGAAGATCAAAATTTGGTGCAAAAAAAAAATGATTTAAAAAATCATCAAAATTTGAATGGAATGTGCTCGTTTGAAAATATTGTGAACTTTTTAGGAAATTAAAATGTAGGGAAAATTCTCGTATGTTTGGCAGGTTAAGAGCGAGTTTTTCACCAATGTGTAACAGGTCGTATCGAGGTGCCCCGATTTGAATGAAACTTTCAGCGTTTGTTTGTCTATACATGAGATGAACTCATGCCAAATATGAGCCCTCTATGACAAAGGGAAGTGGGGTAAAACAGGCTTCGAAGTTTGAGGTCCAAAAAATCTAAAAAATCTTAAAATTGCTCGCATTACCGTAAAACTTCATCAATTCCAGCTCTCGTAGATGCATTTGAAAGGTCTTTAGAAGCACTTCAAAATGGGCTATAGACATTCAGGATCGGTTTGACTTTTTCTCATAGCTTTTGCAAATTACTGTTCAAAATGGATTTTTTTAAAACCTTAATATCTTTTTGCAACAGCCTCCAACACCCATACTCCCATAGGTCAAAAGATAGGTAATTTCATTGACTATAAGCCTACGGAATTTACTTTTTGACCAATCGCAGTTTTTCTCATAGATTTACGATTTTTCTACAACAAACATTTTACAACGTTAGTTTTGCCCTATCCAGGTTTTTAAGCGAAGATGGCGCTCGAATGGTGAACGCCCGAAATGTCAAAATCGCGCATTAGCACCAACATTAGAAAAAAAATATGGCTGTCATGCCATGGCACACTTGTTCCGTAATGTTGGTACCACTGCGTGATTTTGACATTTCGGGCGTTCACCATTCGAACGCCATCTTCGCTTAAAAACCTCGATAGGCCTCCATAGCGGCAATTTTTGGTCTCAACTTTGTCATATTCGGAATCCTCGGAAAATTTCACGTTAGTTAGAAGTATTGGAGTGGTAATTTTGATTGGAAAAATTGCCATTTAGAATGAATTAAAATATTTTTTAACAATTTGTTGGATTAGGGGTGAAACAGGTTTTCGCCTACTTGATACAGCATTTGACGTATTGATCACAGAGTAAATAAGATCTATTTCTATTTTCGAAAATGTTTTATTTAATTATTTTTTAAATCAAATTTACCACTCCAATACTTCTAACTAACGTGAAATTTTTCGAGGATTCCGAATATGACAAAGTTGAGACCAAAAAGTGCCGCTATGGAGGCCTACAGGGCAAAAACTAACGTTGTTAAATGTTTGTTGTAAAAAATCGAAAACCTATGAGAAAAACTGCGATTGGCCAAAAAGTTAATTCCGTTGGCTTATAGTCCCTGAAATTACCTATCTTTTGACCTACGGGAGTATGGGTGTTGGAGGCTGTTGCAAAAAGATATTAAGGTTTTTAAAAAATCAATTTTTAACAGTAATTTGCAAAAGCTATGAGAAAAAGTCAAACCGATCCTGGATGTCTATGGCCCATTTTGAAGTGCTTCTAAAGACCTTTCGAATGCATCTACGAGAGTTGGAATTGATGAAGTTTTACGGAAATGCGAGCAATTTTAAGATTTTTTAGGTTTTTTGGACCTCAAACTTCGAAGCCCGTTTTACCCCACTTCCCTCTGTCGTAGAGGACTCATATTTGGCATGAGTTCATCTCATGTATAGACAAACAAACGCTGAAAGTTTCATCCAAATCGGAGCACCTCGATACGACCTCTAGAACAAACCGAGCAGAATTTACAAATACTGCCTCTTAAGCACTTGCACCTAACTCCATCCAAGTAGCTGATTTTTACTATTTAAACAACTAATTTTGCAAAACTTTTGATAGAAACTTGCTTGCTCACTTATTATAAATAGCACTCGATTTCAGTTGAAAACGCTTTTAATTAGCTTTAATTGAATGTCAAAGTTCCGACCTGCCAACATTAGAGGCACGCTGGAATTAGATGCTGTTCCCCTTAAGCACCACAAACACTTTTTTTCCCTTTCAAAAATAAATTTTCGTCAATACTTAGAAATTTTGGAAATTAATGATTCCCCCCTCGACTATGATCAGAGTCGAGGGACATAAACTTTTAAAAAAAACATTTGCAACGGCCAAACTTGGTCAAAGAATTTTTGCCCTTTCAGGAATTTCATGAAAAGATTGTGTTGTTTGGAAATGAAAGAATGTGTTTTTTTTTGGAAATGAATTTTTAGTGATAAAAATTAGTTTAAAAGAATGCACAAAATCAGATGACCAGAAATAGTTCAAAACGCAAATAAACTTCCAAGTCAAAACCTCAACAACAACAACATTCGTTTTCTCTTAAAGTTTCAACCAAAATTTAAGGCTAAGCAACTTCTCAGTGAGAAATTGACTGGAGTTTCACTCTAAAGAAGTAAGAAAGTTGGCTTGAAACCCAATCCAGTTACTCACCGGGTTGCAACCACTAAGCAACATATCCCAAGCAGCATCGCGCAACATGTTGAAAACGTCTAAGTCCAATTTAAGTTACAACAAGGGAGCAACAATGTTGCAATTCGCAAAAATGTTACATCGAAACATAGTTCTTCATCCAATAGTTTCCATTATATGCTGTGGCAACAATTTGATTTTATGTATTTATGCAACGTTTCGGTGACATTATTGTACCAATGTTGAAACAAACAAAAAAACATACTTCATGTTGAGGAGCAAATGTTGCAAATTAGTTGCAACAAAGTTTCCTTGATAAAACTAGTTGTAAACATCGTTTGCCATAGGCCATGACATAAACACATCTTTAGTGAAAAAAAAACAATTTTATGCAGTTTGTCGTTTTGTTGCAACCATCAAAACACAAAAATGAAGTCCACAATATGTAAGCGCTTAAATAAATGGAATAAGCTTCCAAAAAATCTGTCCAAACGGACTTACAGTCAGAAGTATTGGGGCATTAAGATGAACATCTAACTAAATTTTTCCACACTGTAATTAGACACATCAGCAATTAACGAATTCACTATTCTTGATATAATTCTGCTGATTATGACGAGGAGGATTTCGCGGATGAGTCAAAACAAGTCTGTGTGATTTTCTGGACGACCTCCGCAACACACACACGGCAAGCGTACTTAGGTGTTACGAGCCGCCTACCCGGAGCCACTAAGCTTCTCGCCGGGCGGTGGGCAGTCTTGCCCATCGGATTTCCCGGCGAGACTCTTTCACGGTTCCGGCCGTGGCCCCAGTACGTGACCACCCAAATCAACACCCTCCGTGGGGTACGGGACAGTCGAAACCAGCCTAGGGCTGACGGTATCCACTCCGCGACGTTTCGCACCCCTTTATTTTTCGCAAGGGGGAAGAGAACCACCCACCAAGAAACATCCGCTATCCACAAATTATGATTCACACCTTCTAAACACAATTCATTCCACGGATTCGTTAAAATAAACATCATTTACGATCTCACCGCTGAAATAAAATGAGAACTTTTATTTCGTTTGACAGTTCAATAGACAAATTAATGTTTGCAAATTTTATGTCACCATTATGTTACCACAACGTTACACAAATTGGGGTGTTGGATATTTAGCTTCAACATCGTTGCTACATATCTGAAACGTTGTTGCAACAGAAGTGATGGTTGGCAATTTGCTTAAAGAGAAGTAAACAGGGACGTACCAAGGGTGAATAATTTAGAAATCTTATCAGATTTATCCAATTTAAAAGTTTTTTTCTTCATTCTGAATAAGGGTTTCCACTGTTAAATCGGAAGGGATTACGAAAAAGAAGTCTAACAGAAAAAAAGATTTATTTAATTTCTGAAATGTACCTGGAGGATAGCGGGTAATTTGCACCCACTAAGGGAAAACTTTGATTGATTGATGTTTGCAAAACCGCATTTCGATGCGGTTTCAGCATGTTTTGACAAAAAAAATTAAGAGCGAGTTTTTCACCAATGTGTAACAGGTCGTATCGAGGTGCTCCGATTTGGATGAAACTTTCAGCGTTTGTTTGTCTATACATGAGATGAACTCATGCCAAATATGAGCCCTCTACGACAAAGGGAAGTGGGATAAAACGGGCTTTGAAGTTTGAGGTCGAAAAAACATTAAAAATCTTGAAAATGCTCGCATTTCCGTAAAACTTCTTCAATTCCAACTCTCTTAGATGCATTCGAAAGGTCTTTTGAAGCACTTCAAAATGTGCCATAGACATCCAGGATTGGTTTGATTTTTTCTCATAGCTTTTGCAAATAACTGTTAAAAATGGATTTTTTTAAAACCTTAATATCTTTTTCCAACAGCCTCCAACACCCATACTCCCGTAGGTCAAAAGATAGGTTATTTCATGGACTATAAGCCTACGGAAATAACTTTTTGGCCAATCGCAGTTTTTCTCATAGTTTTTCGATTTTTCTATAACAAACATTTTACAACGTAAGTTTTTGCCCTGTAGGCCAAGAAGACGGCACTTTTTGGTCTCAATTTTGTCATATTCGGAATCCTCGGAAAATTTCACGTAAGTTAGAAGTATTGGAGCTGTAAATTTGATTGGAAAAAATGCAATTTAAAATGAATCAAAATATTTTTTAACATTTTGTCGGATTAGGGGTAAAACAGATATTCGCCTACTTAATACAGCATTTGACGTTTTGATCACAAAGTAAATTAGATCAATTTCTTTTTTCGAAAATGTTTTATTTAATTATTTTTGATATCAAATTTACAACTCCAATACTTCTAACTTACGTGAAATTTTCCGAGGATTCCGAATATGACAAAATTGAGACCAAAAAGTGCCGCTATGACGGCCTACAGGGCAAAAACTAACGTTGTAAAATGTTTGTTATAGAAAAATCGAAAAACTATGAGAAAAACTGCGATTGGCCAAAAAGTTATTTCCGTAGGCTTATAGTCCATGAAATAACCTATCTTTTGACCTACGGGAGTATGGGTGTTGGAGGCTGTTGGAAAAAGATATTAAGGTTTTAAAAAAATCCATTTTTAACAGTTATTTGCAAAAGCTATGAGGAAAAATCAAACCAATCCTGGATGTCTATGGCACATTTTGAAGTGCTTCAAAAGACCTTTCGAATGCATCTAAGAGAGTTGGACTTGAAGAAGTTTTACGGAAATGCGAGCATTTTCAAGATTTTTAATGTTTTTTCGACCTCAAACTTCAAAACCCGTTTTACCCCACTTCCCTTTGTCGTAGAGGGCTCATATTTGGCATGAGTTCATCTCATGCATAGACAAACAAACGCTGAAAGTTTCATTCAAATCGGAGCAACTCGATACGACCTCTAGAACAAACCGAGCAATATTTACAAATATTGCCTCTTAAGAGCGAGTCCACGAACAGGGCATACCCCTTTGTATGGGACGTCGTTTGGACCTCACCAATCTGCCTGAAATTTTCAGGGTTTTTTTGTAAATATAAAACTAGCATCTGCTAGAGCACTCTAGGTCAACGAGAAGTGGGGCAAATCGGGACACAAAGTTTGAAGGTTCAAAAACGTCAAAAATCGTAAAAAGGCTGTAACTTAGGCAAAATTCAATTTAATTTTAAAATTAAAAATGCATCTGAAAGAACATGAAAAATGCAACGAAATGCTGGGTGAAGCATCCCAATGAAGCGTTTCCATTCGAGCAGTTCTGAGACTGATAACGCTTTGGGTAAGGCAGTTTAGCATATTATATAGACACTTTTACTTTTAGTGAAATTGTTGGTTGTACATTTTTGCTCGGGGACCCTTAGATCAAAATAAAATAAAATCAATTTATTTTTAAATGCAAGTCCAATATCAGAAAATTTACACAAAAGTATCGCCTAACATACATAAAAAAGTAGAATGCCCTCCTAGTTTGCAAAAAAAATTCTCATCGCTGATTTTATAAAAGGTTCCTGAATACACCCCTGGGCGTACGAAGCGCCATGATGGTAGATTGGAAAAAAATAATTTCATAATCAATTTTCAGCTATTTAAACCAATTTTTTATAATGTTTTTTTACAGAATTGACATTCTGCATAACTTGCATTGAAAAGCAGATAATTTTCAGATATATTTGCCAACTTTTTTTAATTTTCAAACGAAAATAGCTCTAGAAAACATAGCAAATTCTAAAAATATTAAGGGCGCATGAAAAATTCACGAGTAGAATGCAATTTTACTCGGTAAACTTGAAATGGCCAAAGAAATACACCTTCTATACATTTAAGAAAACCAATTTTGTTTGTTGTCGACGAAAATGTGACAGTTTTATTTTTCTAGACTTATCCATTTTTGTTTTGTAGCGAAACCAAATCGGAAACATATTTATTGAGAAATTAATTAGAAGATTGTTGCGCTTGAAATCATGTCGGGTGCACGTTTGATTTCAAGCAACCGAAAATTTCACCATAATGGTAACATATTTGCAACATATTTGTAACATTGTTGCAATACCATCAATTTCTCCTACAAATATTTTAATCGCATAGGACACATTGCCGCAACACGTTCACAGCTATCTGGCTATAGAGTAATCTACGTGCGTAAGTATTGCGTGTACGTACACGAAAATAAAGTGAGGTTAAATTTTGTCAGCCAGCAAAATCAAATGGTGCGCTAGTGTGCGTACGCGAAACGTCATAAAGCTCTATTGCTGCCAATCGCGTTATTGTCGTGCGCTTTTTTTGTCACCAGGAGTGTTGCGTACATGTTGCCTGAGCAATATTGGATTGTTTTGAATTAGTTGCAAATAAGGCTTGGCGACAATAAATGCTGCTTGGGTAGTTATCTGTAAAATCCTAATCAATACCTTAAATTATGTTAAAGCATCATTTCGATCAGAAAAATCGTGTTCAAGATACCTTCAACTGCGGTGAATTTAGACTACTGTTTGAGTAGGGACAGCAGTTGTGTAATTCAATGCTTCAAACGACAAATCGGTGTATTTTTTTTTGTTGTTTTGTGTCGTTTCTAACCGAAAAATATCAAAGTAAATTTAAATCCGATTTTTTAATACTTCGATAGCATTTTGTTATAAATCTGCTAATAGTTTTTTTTTCAGAAAACCATCCAGGTCAGGTGATTTTTGTGATCATGTAGAATGGTCATTTGGCCCATCTTTGAATTGGTTTTGCATAATAATCTAAAATTGTGGCGTCGATTAGTCTTTTTTACAATTTTATATTATGTAGGACACATAAATATAAAAGTTATAATTTATCCATGTATTAATCCCTTTTACGACCCCCGGACGACACCCGCAGGGTGGTCGAGTTGCAGGTCGTGGGGGTGTAACAATAAACAAATTAAAAGGACCTTTCGTCCAACAAATAAAAACACGAGTTGTTCTTCTGACTACAAAACAAGAATAACATTTATTTACAACAACAATGACAACTCTCATTTCCCTTGACGCGCTGTGTTGACAGTCGCAAGGTGGAAGCTCAAATCTGCCAAGTGCGAGTCCAGCGGCGTGGCCCGGGGGGATGCTAACGGCAGCCATCTTGGGTGATTGAGATTGATAACGCGCGAAAACTGTGCACAGTGAAAACAAAAATATTTTTGTTTTTTAATAATTCAATTTTTGTTATAAGAATTACTTTAGTAAAAGTCAAATTACACAGTAGTTAAGTTAAACGTTTCATGTGATAAAAGTACAACTTTAAATGAGGTCATCGGCCCGATGTGTGCTTAATAATCCCAACTTTAGTAGTTTATTTTGCAAAAAAAAAATGATAAAAATCACCTCACAAACATACACTAACTCTTAAACGTACATTGCGGTAAAATTTTACATAGAAACAATAATTACTTTATTTCCATTTTATGCCTGCAGTTTTTGTACTTTTTTTTTACAGTGCGCAGTTGCTTTGTTTTGGTTCCGTAACGAACAGCTGTTCTTTTGTGCTGGAGCCGAAGTTGACATTTCCCTTTTGTTCTGGTGCCGAAGTTGACAACTTCCCAATCGAACGGTTTTCCGCATGACGGGTTCATTCCGCTTCGAATTCCGCTTCGAAAATTGTTTCGAATTTTTCTAAACGGAATTTCCGGTTGAACTCCGCTTCGATTCCGTTTAACCATTTTTGCACAAGGGCGACACCTGCTGGTGTACCAATGTCCGTATATTAAGAGGTCCGGCTGAGGACGGGTTGGTTTAGTGTTAGTAAGCGAAAAAGTGTCAACATTCGCGATGCCTCTACTGATGACGTCATACCGTTCTTGCTTGCACAGGGCGATATAGGAATTTAATGGAAATTGCTATTTTAATCATAAATAATGCGTTTTTAGTATACATTTTACAAGGCACAGACCATAAGAATACATTTTTACGGAAATGACCATAACTACCGGATTACCGGAATTACCGGAAGCCCTCAGGGAAGTCCCGACAGGGAAACAATTTATGGAATCATAAGAATTTGATAAATATAGTTTCCGATACTGCGTAGGAAAATTGTTTTTTACGGTGGTCATAATCCGGAATGAACGGGAGCCCTCAGGGATGATCCTACGAGGTTCCGATGAGAGGAGAACTCTACGAAACAATGTGAGTTGTCGAAATTCACGATTATCGTTTGAAATCAACATTTCGACAGAATCAACCACAGTTCAGTTCAGATTATACAGAGTATTTTTTTGAAAATATTTTTTATTCGAGGTTCTCTGTCATATTTTAGTGAAAGATAAGATTCAGGTATTTCATTTATTTTTGAATTGAGAATCATAACAGATATTTGATTAAAAGTTTTGTTACGCAATCAATTATAAATAGATGATTATTTTTGTTTTGGCTATTTTGAAGAAGTTTTGCGTATTCCCCATTGGTTTACCAAGATTGGTACTTCAATTCAAGGGGTGCAGATCCTGCTGATCGCCTAGCTGGTTTCTGTTGCTGCTGATGTTGGGCTTCCAGTTTTAAGTCTAGTCCAAACTTGCGCATGTTGTCCACGTCACGCTGGGCAACGACCTGGTGTTGTGTTGCGAACTTTTGGCGGCGGAAATACAACGTGGCACGTTGATGTGACGACTTGCTGGGCAAAGCGATGGCCAAGGCCCATTTGACGCGAAACTATTCTGCACCTGAACCGCGCAAGCCATCGCCAGAGGCTGTCTCCGATACCAACCGTCGACAAAACCCGTCAAAGTCATGATGAAGTTTGATGCAGAACATTTTCTGGCCGCCATAACCGTTTATCTTGTTCATGGGCCAGCCGCCGCCGTATTGCGACTGCTCCAAGTGTATCGCGTGCAGAGGTACACCACCACCGGCCGTGATGGTGCTGCTGATTGCATAGCAGAACCTACTGCTGCTTTTGGGGTGGCATCGAAATGTTCTGGAAGAAGTAGCTCCAATCGGTTTCGCCACCATTTCCTCCATCAATGGCTCAAAAACTACTGCCACAAACGTTTGCCAACTTGTTGCCTCACGGCTACGGCCATCTACTTTAACTACAGATCAACTATCTTCTTGCTCTTCCGGTCCAAACGCTTTTCTCCAAGCTGACTCGACCGCATTCCGAAATTATGTCACAGCTAAAATAAATTGTATGTATTTAGTTTATTTTTCCTACTACGAATATCATATTTTGTTTACCTTCATTGCCAAATTCTTGGTGAGCTTGTCATCCAAATGGCCAAACGTTTAAGCAGGTTCTACGCCGTACAGGTTCCTTGGAATCGACGCAAAACTGCTGGTGTATCGACGTTTACTGTCGCTGCTGCAGGGGAGTGGCCAGCTTGGAGTTTTGGCCAAACTTGCGGATGTGTTTCATATCACGCCTTGCAACGACCTGGCGCTGCGGTTTTTGCGAAAGAGGTTTTTGCTGCTGGGAGCTTAATTGATTGCGGCGGCAGTCCAACGTTGTGCCGAGCGTCAACATGGTGGATGGATTACATTGCTGGTGTACGGCGGAACCTCGATGACATTTCGCCGCGATTCGCCGAAGCGGTTTTGTTGTCAGTGTATGTGTGAAGAACAACTGACAATTTTTGAATGAAACGTCAAACACGTTCAAACTTGCAATTTTGAGCGTCGGGAAAATCTGTTCCCCATTTGCTGTGAGCGATTTTCGGCCAACGGAACAAGAATTGAGATGCACAATCCGTGTCCTTATCGAGGGCAAAGGAAGGCTGCAACCACCGGTAGTTTCGGGAAAACTTTTAAAAGTTCGAGCTTTCGGATAGCCGGGTAAGTTTGTTTTGCTTTATTTAACAACAAAATTTACATTTCAATACTTCTATTACAGGACAAGTAGGCCACTCGCAAGGTGGACCAAGATTTGGGCGGTTCGATGCTTCCACTCGTGACCAAAAAACTGTGACGGGCAGTTCCAGAACCTGCATGATGGCTCTCGGCAGTTCCAGTACCGTCGGCGAATGTCCCGCAGCAAACATCCGTTAGTTTCGATTGAACCCCAAACAGTGGTCGCGGTTCCGTAGCGGGCCCGAGCAGCCGCGATGACGACAACAATAACTGCAAATTTTGCCTGGACTCGATCGAATCGGTGTCCACTGCTGCAGCAGGTAGATCTTCCTCGTCGTCACCCCCGGGATGGCCGGATCAAGGTTCTGCAGCGCCAGCAGATGGTGATGGTAATGGTGGTGATGAAAAGCGCCGTGCTCAACTTGTTCTGATTCGGATTGTCCGAACTGAGATTTCGATGCAATCCCTGAGTCCCCGAAGGACTTCCGACGTCGATCAACTAGTCCGGCATTAACAAGGCGATGGCCCCGACCGAGTACAGCTTGTTGTCGGCGTAGAGTGCGATCGACGTAGTGCCACGATCGATTTTCAGTGAGCCTCAGATTAGTTCCAAGCGGTACTTGAAATTTGTCTGTCCGTCACCAACCTATTCAGTGCGGCATCGAGTTTACGACGAGCGCAGCTTCGTATGACCTCAAGCATCCACCGGCCAATCTGGAATCGGCTATTCAGATTACGCGGACGCCCAGCAGCAGTCAACCGTGGATTGTTACCAGCAACCACTAGCGTGCCCAGGTCCTCAAGGAAGGTGGGGCAAAAATATTAGAGTTTTGAAAATTTCGTCGTTTATGGACACCCCCTGCCCAATTTTAGAACAAATTTCCGAGGATGGTGGGGCAACTGCCCCATGTTGCCCCACCCTGGGCACGCTAGTGCCAGCAACACCGAATTCTTCAACATCTCACTAAAGCCTATGCACTCAAAAAAATATTCACGTTGAAGTTACGTGAAAAGCTATGTGGTATTTTTCCACTAAAGTTTTCACGTAACTTCTACGTGGCGGCCCTAGTGGAAACGGAATTTGCTTGGCCAGATCAATTCACGTCGTTTTCACGTGCTTCACACGTAAAAGCTAAATGAATTAATTGATGATTTCTACATGTTCGTTGTAGTAAACATTATAGGAACCTTCTAGTACTAATTTGGTCTAATTTAAGATTTTTTTATCAAAAGAAAAAACAAGACATGCAGTTCTAATTCCAATTTAAATCATAGTTTTATTCAATTTTCCTTTGCTAACATTTATAAAGAATGGTCCACTCTCACATGAAACCGAGCAGGAAGACGTTTGTGCGTAGCTCTCTGTTTCCGCTGTACTTCGTGGCCGCACGGGAACCCGTTTCGAAGTCGTTGTCGTTAGTCGTGGTACTTCTGTCTGTGCCACGTTAACGTGGCTGCACATCACCAGGGGGAGGTTCTTTGAGAGCAACTAGGCAAAGTTTCCGATCAAGCTGGGTGCTCGGATGGTTGGCCAGGATGGCGTGGCCAGGAAGATGTTAAAGATGATTGGGGCGACCATGTTCAGCTCTCGAATTCCGTGCACGGGTTCGTTGGTCTTGCCGGATACAGCTTGCTGCTTCGAACAACTTTGGCGCGGGCACCACACTGGCCAAGGCCGACGAGATGATGGCCGCAAAACAACCTCGCACCCAGGCAAGTGTCCGCAATGTCCGTGACATTTTCGGTTGCGTCGATCACCAGAAATCCACCGGTAAAAGTATGCTGCTTCCAGAATTCGGCCGCTGCAAAAAAAATATTTATATGATTATTTATAAATAAAATCATTCAAACTTTATTAAACTTACCGACTGTTCTATTTTTGATGAAATTTTGCGAGAATAAGATTCGGCAGCAGGTCTTCGCCGGACGCCATCAATTTTCATACTAAAATAATCACGTAGAAATTTCGCCAAATGGCGCACTCCAGTTCCGTTGAAGTTACATTTCAAAACACATAAAAACTACATGGAAAACCCTAGTGGAAAAATACCATAAGGTTTTTCACGTAACATCAACGTGAAATTTTTTTTTTGCCAGTACACTTTCACATTATTTTTACGTGTGTCACGTAAAACGAGCCTAGCGAGGGGAAAACCGGGGTTACGTGATTTTTCAGGTAGCATCAACGTGTGGATTATTTTGAGTGTGTAATTATGCGAAAATAAATAACATTATAAAGGGGGATTTGGGGCTGGGACTCGTGTTTTCTATAAGAAGTTAATAAATATAAACTCAAAGTTTAAAAAAAAATTCAATCTGTTTTTTCTGGTTGAATTTCAATTCAACCAAAACAAAATTGAAAATGACTTTAGTAAAAACAAGAAGAAGAAGCAGCTGTCAAAAGCAACCCGTTCATTCCGTTTCGATTCCGTTTGAATTCCGCTTGAACCGATTTGCGGCGAAAACTCAAACGGAACCGGTTGTTGCGTTTGAAACGGAATACGGTTTAGAATCTAAAACGAACACTGTTTAGAATTCGAATCGAACTTTTTTCGCTCAAGCGGAATTCTAAACGGAATTCAAACGGAACGCTCTGAGTGGGTTGTGTTGGCTGCGGGCGAGCTGCCTGTAGTGAGATATAGATGTCGCCCCCCCTGGTGTACACTGAAAGCCCGACCATGGTAGTTTTAAGAAAATTTGCTAAAAATGCTGTTTATTAAAGGGAGCGTTCTTTTATTACGTAACGCAGTAGGGGGGAGGGGGGTGGGGGTCGGAGGCCGTGTTACGCTCCATACAAAATTTTTAAAATTTGTATGGAAATTTTGTTACGAGGGGGGGGGGGAGGGGGTCTAAAAGTCCGATTTTTCGCGTTACGTAATAAAAGAACGCTCCCTAAATTAACTGTGGCTTTTTGGTGAAAGTAAATGCAAATATGGTAAAATGTACCATGCTTCCACAAAATTGCATGGTAGCAAATACGAATTCATTATCATTCTCTCCATAATCGAGGGTTAAAATTACCATACCGCTCTCGACATAGTAAAACTGACTGCGTTAATCAGTCAATCCAAGCACGGAATGTTTTTAGCAAAAATACGTCGGCGCGTGTTCTCAATTTAACCCTACAATATGGTAGCAACTACCATGGTTGGGTTTTCAGTGTAGACCCAGAAAGGGGCCGCAATTCCAGTCGCCACAACAATCCCGATTATCAACACTAACATTTTGTTCAAAAATCTCATCGAACAAAAATGTGAGTGAAAGAAAAAATATATAAATTTTTGCCGAATTTTCTTTTGTTTTTTTTTTTAATTTATTATCAAAGGTTAAAATGTGATGAAAGTTAAAAACTATTAAATATACAAAAATAAAACAGCTATAACGTCGGACTGAAAATCTTTTGCACTTAAAAAACTTCCACCTCGGGAGTCGTACAGATGTTATTTGGATTACGAACCTGAGTGAATAATACAAGTGCATTCAACTAATAATAGGGGAAATTCTCGTATGTTTGGCAGGTTACGCACTCGCTCCTAACTCCATCCAATTTGCTGATTTTCACTATTTAAAAAACTAATTTTGCAAAACTTTTGATAGAAACTTGCTTGCTCACTTCTCATTGAGCTATTTATCACTCGATTTCAATTAAAAACGCTTTTAATTAGCTTTAATTGAATGTCAAAGTTCTGACCTGCCAACATTAGAGGCACGCTGGAATTAGATGCTGTTCCCCTATGTTTTTCATATTCATGAAATTTGCGGAAATACAACTGTCTTTAACCGCAAAAAGTCAAATTAATCCTCGAACTGACTAGACATAGGGATTTTCAATGCAATTCAATTTGTGTTTTTATTAGAATTTAGCAGTTCTGTTCCAGGATAGCACATTTGAATTCAGAGATTTGGAGAACCTTTCAACTCGTAAGCGGGAACTGGGAAAGATTTACTTACTTTACTTTCAACTGAGATCAATTCATAAGCCTTTGCAGGGAGGGTAAATATTGCTACGTTTATATTTTGCTAGCTGAGCGCTCTTTTAGGGAAAATAAATTTCGATACATAGGGATTGAAATTTCATACAAAATACTTTTGCAGTTAAAAGAACAGATTTTTTTTTGGTTTTGTTGATTTACAAATTAATTGGTTGGAGCATACCAGCTTTTAGATTAAAAGATAATTTTCTTTTCTCTAATATTTGAAAGACGAAAATGTTCAGCAAATACTTGAAATTTTATAAAATACAACGAAGGTTTTAAAGGAACTTCAGATAGTTGAATCACATTTTTATCGTTTTTCCAGTTCCTTTTATTAACATCACATTTTAATTCAGCGATTTTTGGAATTTTGGCAAGGTCTTGGAATAACCGAGTCTGTACAAACAATTAGTATTCGTAAACCAAATTTCACATGACTCAAAAAATAAAGTAAAATCTCCAAGAAAAATTAAACGAGTTATAGGTCAACTTCTCATTTTTTTTATTTTTTTTTTAAGAATTCCGGAAGATTCCTTAAAGCGATTCCCAAAGCGGTTAGTCCAGGCCTGTCCGGTAGGTACCAGCGGACACTACCAGTTACAGTTTGTCCTGTTGCTAATTTTATATTTTCTAGAATGTTTTCAAAATAATATTGTTTTTTAAATTCCTGCTATTTATTTGGCTTTGGTTATGGACGCTCCCTTGAAAAGTAATTCATAAATGTTTGATTATGGGGTGTAAAAGTAAATTATGGACAAAAAATACTTTTTCGCTCGTAGGCTGCCATTTACACCAAAACTAATATTTCTTCAAATTTCTTTAGGGATTAAGTTGGGCTACAATGTCCTTTCATTAGATTTGACCAAAATGTAGAATAAACTCAGAATCCAGGGCTGTCTCATTGTTCCCCACTCATTTCAGCCCATGGGTAACAATGAGACACTTTGATTTTTCTACAATAAAATTTTCAAAATCGATGGAAATCTTTCAAAACATGAATTAAAAGTTATTTTTGGCATATTTATAGAGTTTAAACTTCATTTAACCAAAAATACAAAGTTATTTGGTATTAATATATGGATTTTACAAAATTTCAATACTTTTTAGTGTAACTTGTGTTATTAAAAGTTTCATGTTAGCAAAATTGCTCTAAAATGTTCAAGACAAGTCACCTACAATGGAATAATACAAAAACATGATGTTTTACTAGAAAAATCTTGATTTTCGTAGTGTGTCTCATTGTTCCCCAGCTGTCTCATTGTTCCTGCCAAGTGCGTCTACAATGAGACAGTAGAATAACTCTGGCTGTAGATGTCGGATCGATCTCATATTTTGGTCAATGTTAGAACACATTAAAAGAAAGATAATGCAACTAAAAGCTCATTAAAACATGCTAATGAAAATATTAGAAAAATCGTTGAAAGTTGAAAACCAAAAGTGACTCATTGATGACTATCCTACCCTATTATATAAAATTTGTATGGAGATAATAAAGAATGTGCTCTCAAAGTTGCGATGGCTTTAAACAGTAAATGCATGAGTTCATTGAATGTTTTAGCATGGATTTCGGATATGTTACCAAATCAAAAAAGCAATGTTCAATTTTTCAAGGTTTTCAATATATTTCATGATTACGTGATAAGTTTTTCTTGTTTTCTCTTCTCTACAAAATAGCAAAGTGGTGTGTGTGTGTGTGTGTGATAGATGTGATACTCTTAATTTTTCATTACACAAACAAACGATCAAACGCGCGTAAGCTTTACAGCCCGGCAAATATATAAATTTAACTCGCTCTAATCATAATATGTTTTGAGACGCGCAAAAAAGGTTGTTTTATTTTTCGATTAATGAAATGTGTTCTTTGGTTATGTTTGATTAATTATTGATTTTCTTTTCTTCAGTACTCTACTTGAACGAATAAACGCGTAAGTTTAGGGTGTGTAAAATTGTTGATTTATAGATACATTATGTGTGTGCGGGAGGGTAGTTGGGGTAGGTTGGTAGATATGTTCTACACTGTGTAAGGCCCCTTTCTAGGCTGGGTCGTTTAGTTTTTCCACAAAGAAAAGGTGCTCGCAAACACAAAAAAATACTGGTTTTGAACGAAGAAGTTGTTGGTTTGAGGCAGTTTCAACAGCAGGTCGACAGGTTTTCCTCAGTGGGATTTGGATTTTCTTCTTTTTTTTTGTTTTTCTCTTACGTAAGTACGTTACATTTTTGCGTGTTTCGGAAATTTTGTGCTGTTCCATCAACCAAAAAAAAAAAACTAAATAAAATGTTGAATTGTGATTACCATCTATATGTAAAAGTTTAATTTTTCACTGTTCAACCTCGTTTACAAGTGTGCACAATTTTTATACAATAAATAATTTAAAAATCATAAAATTTAACATATATCAAAACTGTTTTTCTTTAAACGTAGACTTGTATTTACAATTGATAAGGAGTTTTTTTTTTGTTCAGCTTAGCAGGTAAAACAGAGAGAGCTGTTTCAGAGCGTTCCTTTCCTCTTCTCTAGCAGGACGACGCGCTCGCGTTCGGCGCCGGCGAGCTCGTATCGCTTTGGTTCGAGGACTGGTTCTCGTAGCGGTTGCGCAGACTGGACAGCGCCGTCAGCAGCCGGTTGTTGGCCGCGTCCAGCGCCGCAATCTGCTGACCCTGGGCCTCAATCACGCGCTGCTTGTGCGTCAACACCAGCGACATCTTGTACTGCTCGCGCCGGAGCTCCTCCTCCATCGCCAGGAGCCTGAAAAGAGTGCGAATTTCGGGTTAAAATTCAGTTAGCCAAGACACCAACCCAAACACTCACCGTCCAATGATGCTGCGAATTTTGCTGTCGCTGTGGTGCGAGATCGCCTCCAGATCCTCGGCGACCTCCTTCAGTTCGGATTCTTCCAGCTTCTGGCGCAGCTCGTCCACCGAAGCCTGAAGTCGTTGGATTTCGCGTTCGCACTGCTCGACCGATTTGCTCGTGCTGGTGCGATGGTGGCGCCGCTTGCTCTCACTCCCGCCACCTCCGCCGGAACCGCCCAACACCAGGTGACCACCGACGCCCAACCCGATGGCCGGGTACTGCTTGGGGACGCCAACGCTCTCGGTGTCGGTCGAGCTATCGGACAGCGTTCGGCCCGAGTCGATGCTCATGCGGCGCTGGTAGCGGCCACCGGTGCCGTTGCCGTTGCTGCTGCCGTAGTGGTGGTGATCGCGGCCAGAGCCGTTCAGGGCGCCACCACCCGAGGAGTAGTTGCTGCTGAGGGGTTGCGGTTCGATGGGGTCTTCGCGTTTGTACTGGAAGGGAGAGGAAAACATCCATTAGTTTGTTTAAAGAACAAATGCTACACAAAACACTTACCTGCATCAACGGATTAGTCCGCGGCATCCGGCTACTTCCCAACCTCCGTCCGTGCAGCCCTCCAAACGGCTCGAACCCATTCCCACCGTTCCCGCCACCAACCTCAACCCTTCCACTGTTCAGCGAGTCCAGCTCCCGGTAGTTATCGTTCGTAGTACTCAACCGCTCGTCACTGCTCGAGGTGTGCAAATTCCCACTTCCACTTCCGATCGTACTGAGGTGACTCTTGTACGGCGCCAGCTTTCCATTTCCCGCCCCATTACTTCCGATGATCAGGTTGTTGTTGTACGCGTTCAACGCGGCATTCGTGTTGTTGTTGTTGTTGGTGGCGTTGCTTCCGTGATGGTAGAGTGGGTTCTTGTACGCGAGCGGGGCGTACTGGCCGTCCTGATCGACGTTGTTGTTGTTGTTGGCGTTCGTGTAGCGCTGGTTGATGAAGCCGTACTTGGTGCTGCTGAGCTTGCGCGGTGGCGGGACCTTGTTGGTGACGTACTCGATCTGGGGCTGCTGCTGGTTGCTGCCGAGTTCGACCGGGCTGGAGCTTTGGGACTGGGTTGTGATGCTTTGGTAGCCCGAGCTGCAGATGTTGGAGATTTGGCCGATCGAGATGTTGGAGCCCTTGCTGATCAGTTGGTGGTCTTTGTTGCCTTTTTGGTTTTCGAGGTTCTGCTCGTCGGCGTAGTTGAGGAGATCTTCCAGGTCGTCCAGGCTCATGGGCATGTTGGAGGGGTTGGAGGCTGGGGTTGGGGTGGGGGTGGAGCTTGTGGCCATCTCGTTGTGCGGGATTCCCAGGCTGAGTGGGTTCTTGCCGATGTCGGAGAGGAGACTCAGCTGGGATCCGTTCAGGTTGCGACTCCGGCTGCCGTTGATGTGGGTGGAAGACTTGAGGAGCGGGGTTGGGCTCTTCCGGTTGAACGGGTTGCTCGGGTCGAACCCGATCTGGATGAGGTTGTTGGCGTTGGCGTGATCATCGTGCAGATCGCCGTTGATGTTCCCGTTGCTGACTGTGATGGCGTTGTTCCGTGGTAGAGTGCTGGCTCGCATGCCGCAGTTCAGCACCGGACTCTTTTCCTTCTCCGTCTTCAAGCTGCCGATGTTGGCGGAGTTGGAGTTGGTGGTGTAGTACTGGGACACGGTGCCGTACGTTCGCAGCGATCCCACCGGCATTTGGTACTTGTCGTTCGAGCTGGACGACACGCTGTGGTGCTGAACGACGTGGATGTTCGAGGCCGAGTTAATACTGGAGGTGGAGTGGGAGTGCTGCAGCGAGTTGGTGCTCTGGTTTTGGTTGAGCAGCGGTCGCACGGTTGGGTCGTTGTACCGGAAGATGTTCTTCTCCAGGGAGGTAGGCGTGAGGACGCCTCGGATGATGCCGCGTTCGGCGGGCTTCGGCGCGATCGCCAGGCTTTGGTTCTCTTGGTTGGGATGGGGCTGCGGTTGAGGCATTTGCTGCTGGGTGGTGATGAAGTTATTGGTTTCCTTGGCGATCGTGATCGACTCCAGGATGCTCGGCAGTGGATGCAGCTCAGCCTGCTTGGCAGACGGGAGCTTCTGGATGCTCTCGGTTAGCAGCGTGTGCAGGATCGACAGTTGCTTACCCTGGTCGATGTACCCGGCCCAGTCGAGGATACTTTCCTGCACGGGACCTTCCGATCGCGTCGAGATGTCATGGAGGAATTGCTTCATTCGTGGTGCTTCCTGCTCGAGGAAATCGTTCAGGAATTCCATAAAGTTCTCCTTGCCCTGGAAACGGGTAAAGTTTGCCAGAGTCTGAAGGGTCTTCGCGACCAGCGTCAGATTCCGGGTAGCTCGCGTCGAAGGCAGCTCATTCGTAATGTTGAACAGACTAGGAGACAGGATCGCCGGGCAGAGGAACCGCAGGAAGATCGACGCACTGATCAAGTTGTCGGCCATGTCTTCGCGATCGAGCATCTGCAGTCGCTCGCGGAACGTCGAGAAGCAATCCCGCAGCTGACCGGGGAAGTTCTTGCTGCTGTCAGCGATGCTGTTCCAGGCCGCCTTCACTGCGTTACGGAGGGCTTGCTGCTGTCGAGACAGCGATCCGTTTGCCTTCAACGGGTCAACCTCGCAGTCGCGATCGGACGAGATGATCTCGGAGATCGGGGTTGAAAGCGTGTCCTGGAGGTACTGCTCGCCGGTGAGTTTCAAGAAAGCTTCCATACTCTTCGTCGCAAGTGAGTTTCCGCGGAAGGTAAGCCGCTGATCGCCGACCCGCAGCAGATCGAGTGAGACGACGTCGGTGAGGAAAGCCGCGGCCATCCCTTGGGCGTGCATCAACAGCACCAACGCCTGCCCAATGTCCTCCTTCGCCTTCACCCCGATCATTGGCTCCAAGATCTCGCAAACCTTCTTGTAGTTCTCCTTCAGGTAGTCCAGGAACTCCCCGTAAACCCCAAACGGCAGAATATCTATACTCTGGAACCGGCACTTTATCCGCAGCGTCGGGATCGGCTCCTTAAACGAGTTCTTGCTGATACTGTCGTGCTTCTCCGCGATGATCGGATACCAATCCTCGGAGAACGTCCGCGACGTCACCTCATGAATCGGGATCTTCACCGACCCGACCAACGCGTGCTTGTCGCGCTTCTTCTTCTTCTCACCCTCCCGGTACACGTTCACCGTTATCACGTTAATATCCGGCACGTCCGGAAAGTCAAAGTACTCGCCCCAAAACAACAACTCCGACCGCAGCTTCACCGACGTCCGCCCGTACAGCGTCTTGTCCAGGTTGATCTCGCAAAAGTACTTCTTCTTCGGTGGCAGCGCTTTCGCCTCGTAGATCCACATCTTCAGCGAGTTGTCCGTCCGCCTCGTGTTCTCCGCGTTCGGCGCGATCGACTTCCGCAGGCTGTAGATCCAAAGATCGCGTTCCTGTCGCGACCCGCAGCTATAGTACCGCTCGCCCCGTGGACCTCCCCGCACCTGGAAGCAGTGCCTTCGGCCGAGCACGGACGAGTGCACCGGCACCACGCCGATCGCACCGATGCAGGACAGATCCACGGTGGACATGACGGCGTGGTTGGAGAGCAAGCTCTCGTGCGATCGCGATCCTCGCAGCCCGCCCTGACCGCGCTTCGATCGCTCCAGCTTCGTGACGGACTTTGTGCGCTTCAGCGGGTTCGACCGGAAGGAACTGCAAAAAAGTAAGGTTGTGATTAGTTGGATGAACGCGATCCTCGCATTGAATATCATTTACCGTTTGGAGAAGAAGTTGGTGAACCGGGAGGTAGATTCTGACTTTTGACCCAGTACGGGTGTGCTCGGAGCGGATCCTCTTCGACATGCTTTCTCGTATGATGTGTCTGGAAGGAAGAAAGAGATTCATGAGTGTTACGATCACGCAATTGAAGTCACCATCAATCATCATCACGACGAATTTTTACGACCGCAAAGTGAAACGTCGGGTCATTGATATTAATTGTGCCACTGCCACCAGTTCCTGAACAAGTGTGAAAGTTCCCCCTTCGGGGTTGATCTCGCGAGATTCGGACCGGCATGTGCATCACATGCACTTTCCAGTGTTTTTATTAGATTTATTCTCGCCGCGAGCGGAACCACATTTGGAAAGCATGTGCTGTGGAATTGTTTTTATTGGACTTCCTGGATTTCACCAACGCCGAGTCCAATTGGTCATTAGGATTACTAACAATGTTTTGAAGAACTAACCGATGAAACCTTTAGCCTTTCATCGGCAGACGAGCAGACTCCACGCGTGTTTAATGAAGCTTAGAAACTCGAGAAGATGATCAACGAAAGCAACAAAAAAAGCAAAGACATGGAATGTGACCTTTTGCTGCGCTTCGTTCGAATAAAAGAGCCAACATTGAAAGGCGAATGATCACATCTATAACCTTACACACATCGCACACACAGTTTAGTCAGAGTCAGAGAGTCGTAATGAAGATACAATAATACAATCAGCGTCCCTCTACTCTGACTGCGCGGTTCATGCTGATCGCGAATCCACAAACTTGAAATATGACCCTGCTCGTGCTCATATTTCCAGCGGACCTTCGTCGTCGTCTTAGAGCTATTAGGTGTCACCTCGTGGAATCGTCGCTCGTGGTGGGGTTCTGCATCAACAGGGTTCGGTGACGACATGTCTTGCACGCACGAATGAAATAACATTCAGATTTGGATTTGAAATGGGGTTTGAAAGATGTTGATCACACATTAGCAGGATTTTATGTTGAGATTTGAAGAATCACAAAAAAAAACTGATGATGAGAAATCTAATTCATCACGATCTGGAAATGTTATGACAAAATGTTCAACATGATTCATATGAGACATGTTTAATCGCTATTTGATGACCGTGTGCAGTACAGTTCTCATTAAAATGTTATTTTTAATTTTTCTTAGATGATAAAGGAAGCATGTAAAGGCTGAAAAATCTATTTTCAAATGGGTTAAAAATATTACTTTTAAAAGACTTTTAATTTTTAAATTCTTCTGAAAGATACAAATATCAATCATTTCTTGGATCCTAGTTTGTGGTGAAATAATATTTTTTTATTTTAAATTGTTTTTCCTTAGGGTGGCTGTTGGCGTGGTTCACAGTATATGATAAAGACAAAAGTGTTTGATTGCGAGCGCATTGGCCGAAATTTTCAAGCATCATGGTTCCAAAATCTAGCCTGAAAATTTGAGCTCATTTGGTTAGGGTTAAGTGGCTCCACGATTGACCCGAAGTTAGTTGAACCAATTTACTATGGGAAGTTTATATTTTACTTCCCTTTTACTTTTACTTTTACTTTTATATTTAGATTTCCCAAACCCCTATCAAAATCTGGAGTTTTTTTTGAAAAGGACCTATAAACCAAATTTTAAATTTTTGCTTTTTGGGTGTTTTAAGAACCGCCTTGAGTCAGGGGTATTCAAAAACAAGAAAACATTCAAAAGAACTAGCCAAAAACCGAAAAAAATCTGACAGACAAAAATTGATAATTGAAGGGGAAGAAGGAAGTTTTTATTATTCTTTATTATAGAGTTTTTCAGCCTGCGGCTGGTTCAACTCTTGGAAGAAAGGATATGAATTAAATCAAAACTTGTAAAATTGTGATAGTTTAATTAATAATTGTTAATGGTTTAAGGTTTCATTTACATTTTCAATAGAACAAACCTATTAAAAATCAGTACGACGATCTCTCCCACAAAATCGTACAAACCCAGCCAACAAGCGGCGCCTATTCGCATATTTTATGACCAACACAGCTAACTGACTGCTCCTACTGGTGGGACATAATTGCAGTTTAAAAAACACCAAGAAAACAACGTTTTCACTCGTCACTTTTTACCCCTACAATCTCTCACACGAATAGATTTCTCTTTGGCAGCAGCCAACGCCACCGGGAGACACATATAGGTGGATGTCCCCATAACTATGCATAACCGATCAGATTAGATCATTAACCGGTGCCCCAGGCGAAAACAGTACTAACCCTTGGTGCACCAAGGGTTAACCGCACCACAGCCTAATTAAGCTGTGTGGTGTGGTTTGTGGTTCACTCTCACTTCCGTCCGCAACGATCCAAGTTGGCTCCGCGTTTCAAACCAGTATCGTTCATTGGCACCGCCGCGATCGATGAGTTTATGAAATATTCAGTGTTCAAAATTAATCCAAACTTAATTAGCGGTCGCTCGGGCTAATCTGCTAATAGGATCAGATCGAGAGCAGGTTGGGCAGCTGGAGGACGTCGCCGGTGCACAGGGTTAAGTGACACTGCTGAACCACGGCGCTGAGCGTTTTCCATATTCGGAATTCAATTATGGGCTACTGCTCGACTAGTTTAGCTCTCAACCGTGAGACGTCTGATCGATGTGAAAGTTTAATTAACATGTTGTACTCCGGCGTGTCTCGTGAGTCTACTGACGGATATGACCCGGTCTTAAAGATGACGAACTGGAGGTCTACCGGTTCGTGCACTCCGGTTGCTTTTCGGGGGTTGACCTTTTGATTAAAAGCTCCACAGAGCGTGCGCGCTCGCGCGGATGAGATTCCATACCGTGAATAATAACTATGGCTTAAAATTTCAATTTCCTGCCGGTTCACGGCTTAAAGATCGACTTAACCGTGCGTTTAATTCGTTCCACTTGGGGTTTTGGAATTTGTGCGTGGACGACGCGTCAAATGTGCTTAATATCTATGTTAATTGAGCTGAATTGCCCTCTCTCAGCTGAAATCAACTGAAGGTTTACGCATTCCAACCCAGACTCAGAATCGTTCGCCAGATGGAATTTGTTCGTAAGGTCGTAAAAATCTCTCCCTTTTGATTGGGACCAGCATACCAAAAATGTTTATGCTGACGAATCTTTGAAGGGAGTTCAGACGAACTCAATTGTACTTCTGTTCAGCTGGATGGATGGATGGAAGCAAAAGGTGTTAATTTTTTGACAGGGGAAAACGGTCGGTGGCTGACGACGGGCAGTATTTTGTTTCACGCCGTGACGAATCGGGTTTGTTTGCAACATTGTAAACCCCTTTTCAGCGTGATTGTTGCGAACTATTAGCTCTACCTAGCTGCCATAAAATGCGTGAATCGAATAAAAAATTGCAACAATGTAAGGGGGTTCGTTTAGTGCGAATTATAACCAGTTTGGTTTGTAACAATGTTGGTTTTATAACTTTTGATTTGATGTGCTTCACTGATGAATTTGTGAATGTCTTTCAATGATTTACGACGGAAATCGAATGAAATCAAGAAAATCACAAAGTATGTGCAAATTAATTGTCAACATATTCAATAAAATAAAAACGTGACAAAAGTTATGCATGTCCCAAGAGTTATAAATTTAGGCCGTTGCAAATATTTTTCAAAGTTTATGTCGCCCCCCACCCCATTGTTCCAAAAAATCAGGAGCAAAAAATATATTTTTTCAAAAAACTTCAAAATTTTAATGAAAATAAATGTCGTTACAATTAAAAACAATCTAATGCGGTTTTTTCTGCATTGATACAGTCATCCCTCATATTCGGAACAGTTTACATATCTGCCAATGTTCAACAAATCATAGAAAATCGATAATTGAACATAATGATTTGCTTTTTCCATCATGTGATACGGAAAAAAAAACAAATTTCAAAATCGTGAATTGTGTTCACGAATTTGAGAACCACGAAGAAACTTATTCATGAGTATGGTGCATTTGCACTATAAACGTGGTTCTCAAATTCATGAACACATTTCACGTAGACGTAGATTTTGGCACTGACTACTACGATGATCTGAACACTAAGTTTCATAAAAACTATTTAACGTTCCTTTTGAGATTCAAAGAGTAAAATAAGCTTAGGGAGATCTCTGAGTCCTAACCTCACACGTTTTGCATATGGTCGCTGTCGTGCTAACTTGTCGCACGTGCATTTTGGACCAAATCGAGTTGAGAATGCTCTTTTGTGCAGCTCACAAAGCCACACCTTTTGTCTTTCACAGATACCCAAAATTTGATTTAATCCTGAGATATTCGATAAAAACCGAAAAAAACTCCGTGCATTTTTTGTCACATTTCGTTTCAAAGAGGTTTCAATCTTGTCGTGCTAAAAGGCAAAGGTATTTCAGGCCAGAACGCGTTTGACACCAACAAAACGTGTTTGTTAGAAAGTGACGATTCTCGAGATTTTCAATTTCCCGGGAATTGAGAGTTGAATTCGGCCATTTGCCGGGAATTCCCGGGACCCGGGAGTTTTTTTATACACAATTTCTCAGTATCGGGATTATTGCAATCTGATAAATGACGACTCAACACAACAATGTCAAGTTGTTTTTTTCCTTCTTAGAGTCAATTGTACGTAAGAAATGTCAGTTATCAGAAAAAAACCCGAATATTCACAATTGGCAGGCTTTAACTTTACAAAGATAGTCAGAGGTTTTTTTTTTGCGAAACGCAAAATGACTTAATAACATCGAAAAAGGAAATTACCTTCCCGGGCAGACAAAATTCATGCCATTTCAATAACAAATACTGTTAAAATAACAAAAAGTGTTATGAGATCTTCCTGAAAAATCCATTTTTGCATAAGGGTTTAATAACAGTTTATGTTATCATAAAAAAAATGTTATTGGTCTGATATTGATTGAAAGCCAAAACAACTTTGGAATAACATTTTTTGTTATGGAAAAATAACTGTTATTGGAATGATCGGATTAGTTGTTTAAATAACAAAAAAGAATAACAAATATTTGTTCGAAGAATAACTAAAAATGTTATTAGTCTGTTATTACAATAACAATCCAATAACAAAAAAATCATAATGGCGAATAACAAAACTTGTTATAAATAACTATGGCCAGTGATTTTTCGCGATTTCGCGGAAGCCGCGTAATCCGTGAAATTTTACCATGACCGTGAAATTTCGTAAATACCGTGAAATGCCGCGAAATTCTTATTAATTAATTAACCAACTGTCCCTAAGTGTATTTGAATATCGAGTTTTTTTTATTCGAGCAAACCACAAGAATTTTAACAGGCATTTTGAAACTCATTTTCGAAAATACTGTTTTATAAAAAGTTTAAGCGAAATAAGCTTTGATTGTAACATGCCTTGGATAAAACAATTTGACGTTCAAAGCATGATTTTTTTTACAATTCACAAAAAATGTGAACGGACGATTTTCAAAACTGCAAAGAAAGAAACTTCAGAGCAGTTTTACTATTTATTTTCGAATCTCTGTAAAAAGAAAATTTTGTACAAAAATAAAGTTTTTTATGTTTTTAGAAATTGTTTTAAGCAATTTGCAACATGTTCTAATTTACTGGACTTATCAATAACAAATCGTCGCTTGTGTGCTATCTTGTGACACGTCCTGTCTTCTAACAGCAGACGCGTCTCAATCTAGCACACAAGCGACGAAATGGTAAACAAAACTGTTTTAAATGAATTTTTTGCTAAATACTTAAATTTCACTATTCCTGAAAACCATTTGCAAACAAAATATCGCTTAATCTACTAATTTTACTTTTGGTGGATTTTTCGAATAGTTGTGATTATGTACTTCGTTTTAAAGATAGTTTTGCAAATTAAATTAAAAAATGTCAGTAAAATTGGGATGGTTGAATCGTAAATTCCAATAGAAAAAAGTTTGCTATTCTTAAACAACTGCTTACTTTTTCAGTAACTTTCCTGTACACGATTTTGAGTTAATTTTAAGCTAATTTTTGGGATTTTTGAGTACCGCGAAATTGCCGTGAAATTCCAATGTTTTGAAATTGGCATGCCGCGATATTTCAATCTTTTCGCCGTGAAAAATCGCTAGCCCTATAAATAACGTGAAATGTTATTTTCCTAGTATTTTCGAATATTAAAAAAGTGTTATTCCCATGTTATTTCCGTCTGCTCGGGATAAAAAACGTAATTAACTTACTAAAATTAGATAAGGAGGATTGCTATCCTCAGGAGAGAATATGGAGGATGAACTTATTTTGAAAAGTCTTTTCCCTCTTAGAAATAATAAATAAAAATACGATTTAACAAACTTTAGTTTTCATTTCTGGGGTGTGATTGCTAAGTATACTTTTAGTAAACTTTTGGCTCCTCTAAATTATAGTTATTGGGATTTTTGACAAGTTAAAATTTAAAATTTCTGGATAAAAAGATTAGAAAGGCATTGGTTTATTCGAACTTGAACATCAAATGTTCTAAACTTATAAGACACATTCTCCGGCAATGTACACCTTAGGATGAAATTTTGAAAAGCGTGTATGAGCTATTTGGATATTTTTCCTCGATTCTAGACTACTTGAAGCTTCAAAAATCATGGTTTTCACTAATTGATCATTTGAATATAATTTTGTACAAGTTGGTTAGTTTATGCATCAATTCGTGATAAAATCATCGTTTTAAAACATTTTTCTAAAAACTCCTGGTTTTCAGCGAAATAAAATCCAAAAATTATTCTTTTGATTGCATTTTGTAGGTTTTTAGTTGTACTAAACGGAAATGTCATGGGTTTGCAGTTTATCTTAAGTTAAGTATTTTTTCAAACTAGTGTAAGTTTACCATTTTATTGCGTTGCAACGTCACGAAAAAGGGACATTTGTCAACGAAAAACTAAACATTCAATCATTTTGATATTTCGGATGCTCTTTGTACTAGGAAAGAGCTTTCAAATGCAACCTAGAGCGACTTAATTGGTTGTCTAGATCCAAAGTTACAACAGGTTTAAGTTTGCGTTGCAACGTAACGAAATTTTAATTGATATTGGTCACATGGCAAAAAGTTGTATGCGTAGTTGGTTTTTGAAGATAAAAGGATTCTAAATATTATATAATTTTATATAATGTTTCTGAGCATATTTACAGAAGAATTTTACATGGGTCATTCACAAATTCCGTTACTTAAGTTTGTATGCAACTCGAAAAAAGTAGGTTTTTTTCATCAAACTTGTTGAACAAATCAAAATAGACCGATGTTCACAAGGGGGAAAATTCTAAAACTTTATAAAAAAGTAATCACGTGGTTACTGGATGGCCCCTTTATGATAAACTGATTTACATGAGGGTTCATTCTAATACAACGCAACGATTTTTTTTATCCCGCACCCTTATGTAGGCCAAATTACAGTGAAATTCACTAAACAATCAAAATCACGTGATTCGATTGTTTTTTTTTTACAAGCTTTTGTCACTTTGTTGTTGGACGAACCCTTACCTAAATAAGTTGTATGCAACGTTTAGTTGTTCACAATTAAAAATGTTATGTTGCGCAGTTAAACAGTTATATTATTAATTTAATTTAAAAAGCACAAAAGTCAACAAAATAAGTTACGTTGTTTGCAGATCACCCCTTAGGGGCCATGAACAAATGATATGGGCACTTTATTTATAAATTTCAGCCCTCCTGAAAACATGAAGCTCCTCACCTCCCTTCTAAAACTTCCACGTGTTTTGTAAGTTGCCCAAAACCATTAAAATATTAAGGGAGCGTTCTTGCATTACGTAACAAAACATTTATATTTTTAGACCCCCTCCACTCCCTGGAAATACATTTCCGATACACTTTTTTGTATAAATCCTCGAACCCTCCTCCCTCCCCCTTGATATTACGCCGTTACGTAATGCATGGACGTCCCGTTACATGGATAGAGGACGGGAGAGGGTTGTGGGGGGTTGTCCTTCGTGATAATGGAATAATACAAAAAAAAATATTTTGAAAAACTCTTTGGAAAACTTCGTTAATCGTACTGCAACTGTAAAAGCAGAATAGGGGGAGGGGGGGGGGGGGTCTAACATGGGCGGGCCAATCAATTCACATGTCCTTGTACTGTCTTTTAATGTCTTATAATCAAATCTTAACCTATAGTTATTCAGCCTAACAAAAACTATGATTTATTTTGAAACTATAATTTCGTGACGTTGCAACGCAACGAAAAACCCTGTTTTCAAAAACAGAGCGTTGCAACGTCACGAAATGTAAGCGGTCTTCAAAAATCGAGGTTTGATTTTTTCGAAAAACTAATGATTGCATTCGATTTGTTGGCCAATTTTACACTAAAAATGGAAGAAGAACTCCAAATTTGCCATTTAACAGAGCAGAGTTAATGGCGAAACATGAATTGGGTCAGGATTGAAAAACAGTCACGCGTTGCAACGTCACGCTACATATCCCCCTCTCAAAAATAGAATATTCGCTTATAATAATGTTTCAACATTGTTTTTTATAGGAAATTTAATGTACTTTCCGAATCTGTAATAACATATGTACCTTTTCAATGTAATTTTTGAGTTACAGCCGAAATACTGAAAAAAGAAAAGTCAAAGCGTTGCAACGTCACGGCGGAATGTGTCATAAGTATAAAATTTCCCGGGAGTCTCGACCAAATTTTCCGAAAATCGAGAGGTCCAAAAATGGTCGATTTCCCGGGAATTTGTTTGTTATTGTTTACATTGCGTGTTCTCGCATTTGTTTCTTAAAGGTCAAACATTAGAACGCATTTTTCTTGGAACGTCAAAAAGCGACGTGCGACAAGTTAGAACGACAGCGTCGATATAATCTTGCAAAATTAATTTTGCAACATATTATTCCAATTCCGAGAAATTATTAAATAATGTTATGATGCTCATGGCCGTTAAAGTGTTAAATATTTTTTGGCGATTTCGTTTTGAAAATATCAACACTTTCTGTCATTTTATAGTAACGAAATCACCTTCTGGTCAGCAGTGCTGAAAAGTTCATTATAACACTCATTTGAGTGCTGAAACGTGCATCGAAAAGTAATACTTTTTGCCACTGTTTGTTTATTTATGCATATATTTCTGGAAAAAATACTTAACGAACAGAAAAAATAATTTTTAGTGTATCTTCAACATCAATTTCAAATAGGACATAAAAAAATTAAAAAAAAAATGCCAAAGTTTTCTTAAGAGTCTTTTGGTTTTGAAAGAATTCAGTTCAAGTCAATTGTTTTATTTGAAAAAGTCTCGTTATATTTTATAGGTCCTTTTTATAGGAACTCCATAGCTTAAAAGATCTTTTTCAAAAACCCTAGAAATAAAGTTAAACTTTGACCTCGTAAAACTAAATTTGTCGAGTTAGTTTGCAATAGATACTAAGCGCCATTTGCAAAATAAAAGCAGACATTCGATTTGTTTTCAACCAATTTTCCAAATGCTCTAAATCCAAAAACCATGTAAAATTCTGTTTGTTTTAGCGAAAAACGCAAATAAGTGCTGCAGGTCGTGATGGCTGGCAAAATAACTCGAGATTCGTTGGATTTACCACAATCAAGAATATATATTAGGGTGTTTCAGCCAAACAAAAAAGTTCTCAGAATCAGGCAAACCGAGGTTCCCCTAGTAGAGGATACCCATAGGGACTCTCAAGCCAAATATCAGCCCATTTGGTTGAGAATTGGCCTGTCCCCAGCGGTTTAAAGTTTACATTGAAATTACTATGGGATTTTGTGCTTTCGTTCAATCGTTCCTACAGGTCTGGGGACAACATGGATTCACTCGGAATAAAGACAGGTGTGTAGGGGATGGTCCAATGAACACATTCCAGAAGGAATTAGGCTTGTCCATTCTGTCCCCAAGGTGCGCATTGGATCGACGTCTGGTGTCTCCAGAATCATCGATTCACCCTTCAAATGTACGCATTGTCCTTAGTATGCTATGACGGCTAGGAGAAAATTACGACGCCCCATGTCAGACGGTGAACACGTGGCAGAGCATCTACTCGAGTTTTGGCTCAGAAACATTCTTTAAAGTACTAAAATTATAATTATTGTTGTTCCTGTAAGAATTTCAACTATTCTAAATAACGTAAAATGATGATTTTGGGTTAATAATGCAATCGATGCCTCTCCACGTGTTCACCGTCTGATATGGGGCGTCGTGGTTTTCACCTAGCCGTCATAGCATACTAAGGAAATGCGATGCTTTTGAAGGATGAATCGTTGGTTTTGGACGTCGTTTTGGACACCGGACGTCGATCCAATGCGCACCTTGGGGACAGAATGGACAAGCCTAATTCCTTCTGGAATGTGTTCATTGGACCATCCCCTACACACCTGTCTTTATTCCAAGTGAATCCATGTTGTCCCCAGACCTGTAGGAATTATTGAACGAAAAGCACAAAAATCCCATAGTAATTTCCATGTAAACTTTAAACCGCTGGGGACAGGCCAATTCTCAACCAAATGGGCTGATATTTGGCTTGAGAGTCCCTATGGTTATCCTCTACTAGGGGAACCTCGGTTTGCCTAATTCTGAGAACTTTTGGTTTTGGATGAAACACTCTAATATATATGTTTGAAGGATTAATGTTAAAATGAATTGCCATTTCATTACTTTTTAAGAAAACTTCATAGATAATTTAGTTTGTTATTGGTTCTATCTTTCATTATGGATTTTATTATAGAAACCTCAAATGGCTTCACTGTTTGTTCAACTGTTCCAAAAAAAGCAACTGTCTCTCGACGCACCGAATTTACTCTGTTGTGTTTCTTGTCCCATTTCCGAAACCCGACAATCTCTGATGGCGGCCCAACCCGCGTCAACAACATTTACGATGAACCAAAACGCAGCCAGCAGCAACTCTAACGAGGAAGTCTTACGATCGTCGTTCAAACAACAATAAAATACTGCGGCAGCAGCAATCACCGAGGAAGGCTTTTACGAGTCAGATTATTTTTATTTTTCGGAAATTTTCTCGTTGAGCCAACGCGAGAGCTGGTGGCCAGTCCGATAGAGTTGTAGCACCTTTTTCCGTTCCTTTTTGGACATCTCGCCGTGATCGTGTGGCATTGTTTGACCTGGACGAAGCTTCCAATAGAATCGAGTAAAAGTGGATGCTGCCGGGGTTTTTTTTTGTTGACGCTTTTATGGCCGACCCTTCACCGATGTTCAGTTCTTTTTTTTTCGTTGTTCAATGTCTTCCCAGAGATTTGAACACGGAGATTTCGGGAGGTTCGACCTTTTTCGGAAGAGGAAATAAATTGTACTTTTCATCTTGATAGGACCGAGTGAAGAAAGAAAAAAACAGCATAGTTGCACATATTTTGTGGTTTTACGGCCCTCGGGCGATCAAAGTTCGACAGCATCGTCGACCTTTCCGAATCTTACACGGGACAGAACGATCCAAGTCGCGCAAGGCTTCACGGTTCACAAACGTTAAATCCGGTAATTGCCCGCCAATTGTGACACACGCATTGTGGTGGAAACCTTAGAAAAGTGTGTGTGAGCGTGTCGTGTTTCGCCCTTAACAAGATTTTCGAGCATCAATTTGCTTCGCATTTGCAGTCTGTTGCGCTTTCTTAGCCGGATTTCCTCCGCCGTTGTGAGACCAAAGACTAGACATGATTTTTTTTTTTTGAGACATGGTGAGGAGACCACCCTGCAAGAAGGGGAACGGAAGTAAGTTGGCCTAGGCTCATAGGGTTAGAACAAGTAGCAGGTACGATATATTTTTAAGACTGTTAGTAAGAAAATTGAAACTTTTAAAATGTAACATGTAAGGCTTAAATGTAACATGTAAGGCTTAATTTTCAATATTTTTTTCGTTTCAGGAATAGCCTAGACCCTTCGACACTTAAATAAAATTATTATATATAAAGATAAAAAGGCCTGAAAAGTTATTTTTTGAGTTTGAAGCAACAGTACATCTTTTAACAAGTTGTTGTTATTTTATTACTTCAAGTTTACGAGACTTTACACTTAAATGTATTTATCTCAGATCGCTAAGATTTATCGTAATTCCAAAATCTTTAAAACAAAAGGATTTCAAGAACACTGGCATTGAGTAAACTTGCAGTTTAAACCTGAAAATTTATATAAATAATCCAATAAACACGATTTCAGCAGCTATTTAACCTACCACTACAACACCCCGTTCAAACACCCATCATCGAACCCGCATCCTGCCACTTCCAAGTGCGTGTCGTGCCCGGGCTTGATAATTCCGTTAGATAATCTCACATTTCACACTTGGCCCAAAGGTCAGCCAGCATTCGATACCGTGCAGACTGCCAACCCAACAAACGACGGCGTGTCCAAAACCATGTTGTTTGGTTTGTCCCATATATGTTCATGTCGTCGTCTCGGGGCACCAAACTCAAACACACTCACATACGTGAACAAAAAAAAATCGTTAAGGGGGACGAACCCGCGTCTCTGGGCGGTTCACAATGTAAAGCATTAGCCCAGTTTTGGACGACGACGCCGGTTTTGGCACGACATCAACCCCCGGATCACCAGCTGCTGCTACTGCTGCTGCTTGTGATGCATTTGAAGAGAAAAAAAAAACAAACAAACAAAAAACGTGTTTGTTTACTAACGTCGTCCACGAAAGCACGTTGTTTTCTTATCGTAACTTTCAAAACTGAAAGAGCAAAAAAAAGGTACAAAAAATACAGTAGCGTTGACCAGCCAGCACTTTGTGTGTTGAGTTTAAAAAAAAAGTCGCATGTAGGCAAACATATTGCATAAGTCCACCGGCAGTCTGTTAAAAGAAGTTAAGCGCATTTCAAATGGGCTCAAAACATTGGCCGGAAATGGCTTCATTAGGCTGTGGGGGGACACCACCAAGGCGAGCCAGGCTGGCTGGACAGAAAGTGAGGAAGTGGAAAAAAGTGTTTAATCATTATTATTTTTTTTTTGTTTCTCATTGGCAAAACAATGACAAGTGCAAGGGGTTGTTGCTTGGTGGAACGGAATCATCATTTGAAACGGCGTGAAAAAGGATTGATTGAGAATTGTTTCAGCTGGAACTCTTGTTCTACTGTACTTTTATTTTTCACGAATAAGTAAATATATTATAATTACAAAAATGGCTCTTTTCGTTCAGGGACTATTTAAATTTAAGAGGCAGTATTTGTAGATTCTGCTCGGTTTGTTCTAGAGGTGGTATCGAGGTGCTCCGATTTGGATGAAACTTTCAGCGTTACGGCTATAAGCTTACGGTATTAACTTTTTGGCCAATCGCAGTTTTTCTCATAGTTTTACGATTTTTCTAGAACAATCATTTTACAACGTTAGTTTTTGCCCTGTAGGCCAAGAAGACGGCACATTTCGGTCTCAATTTTATCATATTCGGAATCCTCGGTCAATTTCACGTAAGTTAGAAGTATTGGAGTTGTAATTTTGATTTGAAAAATAATTAAATAAAACACTTTTGAAAAAAGAAAAAGATCTTATTTACCCTATGATCAATACGTCAAATACTGTATCAAGTAGGCGAAAACTTGTTTTACCCCTAATCCGACAAAATTCTAAATAATATTTCAATTAATTCTAAATGGCATTTTTTCCAATCAAATTCAAAATTCCAAAACCTCAATGTAATGTAAAATTTTCTGAGGATTCCGAATATGACAAAATTGAGACCAAAAAGTGCCGTCTTCTTGGCCTACAGGGCAAAAACTAACGTTGTAAAATGTTTGTTCTAGTAAAATCGTAAAACTATGAGAAAAACTGCGATTGGCCAAAAAGTTAATAACGTGTGCTTATAGTCCATGAAATTCCCTAACTTTTGACCTATGGGAGTATGGGTGTTGGAAGCTGTTGCCAAAAGTTATTAAGGGTTTAAAAAAATCCATTTTTAACAGTAATTTGCAAAAGCTATGAGAAAAAGTCAAACCAATCCTGGATGTCTATAGCACATTTTGAAGGGCTTCAAAAGACCTTTCGAATGCATCTAAGAGAGTTGGGATTGATGAAGTTTTACGGAAATGCGAGCAATTTTAAGATTTTTCATGTGTTTTGGACCTCAAACTTCAATGCCCGTTTTACCCCACTTCCCTTTGTCGTATAGGGCTCATATTTGGCATGAGTTCATCTCATGTATAGATAAACAAACCCTGAAAGTTTCATCCAAATCGGAGCACCTCGATACGACCTGTTTCACATCGGTGAAAAACTCGCTCTTAAAACATTTTGATTTGTAATTCTTTGATTTATATATTTTAATTTCAATCCTTATACTTTATCAATCTTAAACAATTTCAAATGAAAAGTAAACAAATGGAAACTGTTTATAACTTGATAAAAAATATCCTGACGATACAGGATTTAGACGGATAACAAAAATTTCGATAATTTCATTCGAGTGAAATACAAAGATCAACTTATATAGAAAAAATGTTAATTTGAGGAAATCAAATTTTTATTCGGTTAATCAAGGGCGTCTGTGTGATGTGTACCTACACCAGTTACAAATTTCCGTTGCTTTGGGAGATGGGATGAGAAATTTCGTTTAATTTAAGCATTGATATTTGTAACATCAAAATTCGCACAAAATAAAATATATGTGTGTGGGTGTACAGATTACTGAACATAACATGACGAACTGTTTGATCACCTGTCTACTGCCGGTGGGTATGAAGATTTTTCATTCATTCATTTATTCAAATCCTATTTGTATTCAAATTGATCGAAACATTACGATTGATTATCAGTTTCTTTTATATGGAACAGTAATTATAATTTTTTACTCCATACTTTGCACCGAATTCTCTATATGTGCAAATAATATCTGCACACCAAATATTTGCACACTGAAAATCATTCCCCTTCTTAATGACACCAATTAAGCTAAATTAGCGCAGTGCCGAAAAATTTAGTGACAACTCGGGAGTATTATTTGAAAAAGGTTCCAGCTTTCAAAATGCGTATTAAACCATTTCTTGTGTAGGTACAACAGTATTCAAATACATATGTAAAGTTTTTTTAAAAAAAGGTCCAACAAAGTTTTTATTTTTTTTTGTACCATTTTTGAAACCGCTTTTAGTCAGAGGTATTCAAAAACACTCAATAAAGACAATGACAAAAATAAAAAGTCGTTTACTGAACTTTAAAAAAAAAAACTGCAGATATATACTGTCCACTCTGTGGATGTCGATCTTTTTTTTTCATAAAATTATTTTTATTAGGTCCTTTTCGGTACTTGGACCTGGTTAGGACCGAGTCGGCTTTTGTAATTACATTTGACTTACTCGGGGTTAGTAGGGAAGGGATTGATGTTAAAAGACAAGGTTTGGGAAGGGAAGGGGGATTATGCAGGGGTCTTGGTTGGCTCTGCTGGCCTTTGCTTTTGTCCTCAGCCGCAACTCGGTGTCCAGCTGCTGGGGCGTTCTTGCTTTGCTTCCGATGCAAACCAGAAACGACGGCTTTGTGTGAAGGCGAGTTATACTAACTGGAGGAAAACTAACTGAAGAAAAACTAAATGTGATATTTTAGGAATCTAAGATGTCGATCTTTGCTATCTCAATATTGCTCAATCTATAGATTTTTTCATCAGTCCATTCAAATTGTATACTCCGATGCTCTCTTTTCCTCGATATTCTTTCTTGCTTGATAAACCATTCCCGAATCCCTTGGATCCCTTGGATTCCATTTGTATTAAAAATAAGTTTCGATTGGCAGTATTTTCTCTTTCTTCGCGTGCATAAACATTATCTTTACGAAATGGAGCTTTCAAACGGCCCTCAATTTGACATTCATTTCTTTTGTTTACTAAGGGAAATATACCCTTTTGCCTTCCTCACTGAGGTAAGGCTATAATCCTGCTCTAAAAATGAACTTTTATACAGATTGAAGTTTCGATAAGTAGTTCAAAAGTTATGTATAAAAATGTGTTTTCACATATATTTGGATCTCACTTAACTGTATGTAAACTATGTCCGGGTCCATCATCCGACCCATCGTTGGTTAGGTTATCAAAAGACCTTTCCAACGAGTCCAAAACATTGAAGATCTGGCAACCCTGTCTCGAGATATGGCCACTTAAGTGATATTGATGTACTTTTTTGAAGCCGGATCTCACTTAAGAGCGAGTTTTTCACCGATGTGAAACAGGTCGTATCGAGGTGCTCCGATTTGGATGAAACTTTCAGGGTTTGTTTGTCTATACATGAGATGAACTCATGCCAAATATGAGCCCTCTACGACAAAGGGAAGTAGGGTAAAACGGGCATTGAAGTTTGAGGTCCAAAAAACATGAAAAATCTTGAAATTGCTCGCATTTCCGTAAAACTTCATCAATTCCAACTCTCTTAGATGCATTCGAAAGGTCTTTTGAAGCCCTTCAAAATGTGCTATAGACATCCAGGATTGGTTTGACTTTTTCTCATAGCTTTTGCAAATTACTGTTGAAAATTGATTTTTTTAAAGCCTTAATAACTTTTGGCAACAGCCTCCAACACCCATACTCCCATAGATCAAAAGTTAGGGAATTTCATGGACTATAAGCCTACGGTATTAGCTTTTTGGCCAATCGCAGTTTTTCTCATAGTTTTACGATTTTTCTAGAACAAACATTTTACAACGTTAGTTTTTATCCTGTAGGCCGCCATAGCGGCACTTTTTGGTCTCAATTTTGTCATATTCGGAATCCTCAGAAAATTTTACATTACATTGAGGTTTTGGAATTTTGAATTTGATTGGAAAAAATGCCATTTAGAATTAATTGAAATATTATTTAGAATTTTGTCGGATTAGGGGTAAAACAAGTTTTCGCCTACTTGATACAGTATTTGACGTATTGATCATAGGGTAAATAAGATCTTTTTCTTTTTTCAAAAGTGTTTTATTTAATTATTTTTCAAATCAAAATTACAACTCCAATACTTCTAACTTACGTGAAATTGACCGAGGATTCCGAATATGATAAAATTGAGACCGAAATGTGCCGTCTTCTTGGCCTACAGGGCAAAAACTAACGTTGTAAAATGATTGTTCTAGAAAAATCGTAAAACTATGAGAAAAACTGCGATTGGCCAAAAAGTTAATACCGTAGGCTTATAGTCCATGAAATTACCTATCTTTTGATCTATGAGAGTATGGGTGTTGGAGGCTGTTGCAAAAAGATATTAAGGTTTTAAAAAAATCCATTTTTAACAGTAATTTGCAAAAGCTATGAGAAAAAGTTTAACCAATCCTGGATGTCTATAGCACATTTTGAAGGGCTTCAAAAGACCTTTCGAATGCATCTAAGAGAGTTGGAATTGATGAAATTTTACGGAAATGCGAGCAATTTTAAGATTTTTCATGTGTTTTGGACCTCAAACTTCAATGCCCGTTTTACCCCACTTCCCTTTGTCGTAGATGGCTCATATTTGACATGAGTTCATCTCATGTATAGACAAACAAACGCTGAAAGTTTCATCCAAATCGGAGCACCTCGATACGACCTCTAGAACAAACCGAGCAGAATCTACAAATACTGCCTCTTAAATGTATGTAAACTATGTCCGGATCCATCATCCGACCCATCGTTGGTAAGATTATCAAAAGACCTTTCCAACGAGTCTAAAACATTGAAGATCTGGCAACCCTGTCTCGAGATATGGTCCCTTAAGTGATATGATGTACTTTTTTGAAGCCGGATCTCACTTAAATGTATGTAAACTATGTCCGGCTCCACTATCCGACCCGACGTTTGTTAGGTTATCAAAATACCTTTCCAACGAGTCTAAAACATTGAAAATCTGGCAACCCTGTCTCGAGATATGGCCACTTAAGTGATATTGATGTACTTTTTTGAAGCCGGATCTCACTTAAATGTATGTAAACTATGTCCGGATCCACCATCCGACCCATTGTTGGTTAGGTTATCAAAAGACCTTTCCAACGAGTGCAAAACATTGAAGATCTGGCAACCCTGTCTCGAGATATGGCCACTTAAGTGATATCGATGTACTTTTTGGAAGCCGGATCTAAAAAATAGATGAAACTTGTGTACAGCCATTGTTGTGAGGAAGGCTCCAACCACATAGGTGGATTTAGTTAGTTTTTAAGCCTAATAAGCGGTCGTGTTTGAATGATACTGGATAACCTGGAGAGTTCCTTGAAATTTAGTAAAACCAAGTACACCAACGAGTAGAGTTGTGAACATTTCTGTTTATTTTCACTTTTACTGTTCCTTTTACAAGCATTTAAAAAAACCCCAAATGTATTCTAATCAGACAGCCATTTTCTATTTCTATTTTCAGCATAGTTTTTTGTCCTTCCATTTCTCTTTTGGGTCTGCTTAGTGCCGCCAATTATGATGAAATTTTAAGCGAACACTCACGAAAAGTAGCATTGATAGAGAAAGTTTCCTGGCATCACTGGTTCACTCCAACAGGCGCTGCTGGTGGTGTTGGTGGCTTCCCTTTGTTCTTTATTTACCTTCGCTTATCGCTCGGTTTTCTTCAGCCTTCGATTGGAATGGGTCGTCAAAAGTCAAACGTCAAAAGACTTGGCGCGTTTGTTTTTTTTATGGAGCTTGCTAATTATTTACATGATTCTGGATTATTTTTCAAGTGAGTGACTAACTTATGTTCAAAAAAACATGTTGCTGGTAGTTGGAAGCAATTTCATAACTTGAACGCTTTTGAAATGTCAGCATAAGTGAATAGATATTGATAGCGTTAAGCAGTTAAGCTCTCATCTTGCGTGTGGATGTGTGTGCCAACAAAATGATGAGAAATTGTCTCGCAAAATATGCATTAAATGTGATCTTTTTGATCAGTAAGTGGCATTCATGTGCGTGCTTACTCGAGGCGGTGCTGTTGCTGTTCAAACTCTCCAAATGACGGAGATAGGTGTTTGTATCCGGGAACCTTGGTGTAGGGATAAGCGTGGTTGCCTCTCACCCAGCCGGCTTGGGTTCGATCCCAGACGGTCCCAGTGGCATTTTTCGAGGCGAGATTTGTCTGACCACGCCTTCCGTCGGATGGGGAAGTAAATGTTGGCCTCGGTCTAACCTCAGTCCAGGTGTAGGAGTCGTCTCCCTGGGTCCTGCCTCGGTGGAGTCGCTGGTAGGCAGTTGGACTAACAATTCAAAGGTTGTCAGTTCGAATCCTGGCTGGATGGAAGCTTAGGTGTAAAAAGAGGTTTGCAATTGCCTCAACAATCAAGCCTTCGGACACCTAGTTTCGAGTAGGAATCTCGCAATCGAGAACGCCAAGGCAATGCTGTAGAGCGAATAATTTGATTTGATTTTTTTTAATGTGTTTGTTTCAATTCTCTTTGATACACATCAGTTTCATTTTTGAACATAGAAAAAAAAATACTTGAAGCTACTATTTGTAAATAATGTTTCGAGCTTAAATGCTAATAATTCGACTAAAAGATAGTTTTTGAAATATTCTTTCAGCTTATTTCAAATATTAGTGTTTAGCGCTATTTTTTTTTTGTAAATTTCCAGTGCTTTTGTCAACAAAGGAGATTTTTTTGTATGTATTTAATTGTGGCTCTCTTACGGACCATCGTTGGAAACAAAAAAAAAAACAAAAATAGCTTCAAGTTTAAACTTTGATGGGTCTCTAAATGACCAATTACCCTTATTCATGGTCTAGTCATCCGGTTCTAAAACCCAAAACATAACCACGCTTGTCCCTATTTCTTTCCCGGTAAACCAACGACGTCGAAAGTCGTCGGTCGTGCGCGCAGTTAATAAAATTACGGCCATCGCTGGATCTACTTCCCCTTCAAACTACTCAGCCGCATATAACAATCAGAAACCGTTTAATGGACTCCCGAAATGGTTAATCATCGCTTGGCAACTTTGTGGTCTCCGAAGAAATCCCGTTTTCTAACCCGCGCAAAACAAAACGAACCACAAAGTTGGTATTCTTTGCGGCCGAAGAGTCGCAATTAATTATGAATATTATGGGGGAAGCGTTTTTAATTTAATTAACTGTAAACGATAACCAAATCGGACATGGGCCGGGCGCAAAACAGAGCGTAGCGGAAGATAAACACTGCCATTATGCTCTCTCTCTCTCTCTCGCTCAACAATGGTGGCGGTGGCGGCGATCCCCCGGGTAGGTTGTCCAAATTCGGCCTACTTGGACCCCCGATAAGATATTTGTCGTTTGACGACCACGCGACGATCATATTTGGGAGCCTGTGAGGCGTGTAGATTTACAGTTAGCGCAGCCCAAAACTGGAAACATTAACCCGCGCCGGGTCTTCGAAGTTTGCGGGGGGTGGGAGGGTAATAAATGACCCGCGGGTAGCCTCCGGGGGCCATCACAACATTGATGATCGGAACTTTGGCGTGTGGTTACCTGGGAAGGGGAGGAAAGAAGATCGCCGATCGTAGTAAGCTGGGAGGGGGATCGTCAATACTATACGCTTGAGCGATGCCGTTGGGTTTTGGGGGAGAATTTTCGATCCAAGTAGGTCTTGGAGTGACTCACGGGACAGGTTGGCGTCGCCAACTGGGATCTCGCCGGTGATGATGTTTTGATTGCGTGTTTTGGTTGATGACTTTTTGGGAGGGGACGCGTTGATACATTGTTGAAACTTACCTGGAAAGAGAGAGAAGAAAAAGATTATGAGTTTGGACGTTCTATACTTGACATGGCCTTCAGTTTATTATAAATTCTACAGAAATTTTAAAATTTTCAAATAAATCAAAGAATCAGAATCATCCATCTTGAGATTCTCAATGCCCAATCTAATGAGTATTTGCAAACGAATATTTTTATTCCATCATTTTCAAGACATCAAATCTTCAGATCTTAAATGTTTCTACAAAAACCCAGAAACAAAGAAAGAGATCAATTTCAACCCGGTGTACCTTTCACCGCGCTCCACTAAATTTGCCTAATTTCCCATTATAGGTCAACTAGAGCACGTGCACAGACAATAAGACAGCTCATTCCCACAGCCAAAAACCGGCTCGTTTTAAGAGCAAATCGCCGGCCTTGACCAACCTCTCTTGCGTTGTACATTTCCCCGGAGACCCGTAAAAAACGTTCCAAATTTTACAACTCGTCGTCGTTTTTTGTTCCTTCTCCGTGCACTATAAAAATGCGAAGGCTGACTTTCCCAGGTCAGCAGTTATTCATTTTTTGTTGTTGTTGGTTAGTCTGCCATGCCTGATCTGAATACGCAAAACGATTGGAGTGTGTTTTAAGAGGTCGATTTCCCCCCGAGGAACGTCAGCCCACGCTTGGAAAGGTCAGCTCTTAAAAGTGTCCGAAAAAAGAGCCGTTCACGGTCACGTGTAAGTGAAAGGTTAAGTCTGACGGCGTTTGTTTTTTGAAAAGATCAATGCAAATTGTATGTTCTGAAGGAATTTGGGTGTAGAAATATCTGACGAATTACCGCAGAAAGATTGACAAGTACAAATATCCGAGAAACTGCCCCCTTTTTAGCTGAATCACAGACAAACATACATCAAAATTGATAAACAAGTTGAAATCTTTACTATCTCTATCTACAATGCTTGTAGTTGACAAGAGAAACGTGAAATCAGAATTGAATAACAGTGAACTCTCTCATTGTCGATATTGAAGGGACCAAAGCATGCTATTTGAAAGGACTGAACAATGTTTTGACAGCTGGAGCAATATTGATATCGAGAAGATCGAAAGCCAGAGAGTCGAGAGTAATCTGTTTTGACATCATTGTTTGTTTATTTTTATGAAGAGCAAAAGAACTGATAAACGTCGGATTTCCTAACCTCTTCAATTGCTTACAAACTTGATTTTCTAGTCAATACACAACAATTTGCTACCGATAAGACATCGAAGCAACCTGCGCCAGGATGATCACATCCGCTGAACTGAAGTTGTTTTGCATCAACAGAAACAAGAACAAATTGTTTACAAAACAAAAGCCCCTGGAACGGTAATCATAGCCTACTAGAAGAGTGCGCGCCAAGCATTTCGCAGGACGTGGACGAGTCACTCCCATCGCGTATCAAGCTGTCATAACTCACTCGCTCTGTAGCTTGGAATCGGGGAGTCTGCACCCAGAGGATTCGCGGAATGTGCACCAGACATGCGGTCTACATCGGGAGCACATTACAGTAGAAGCCTGATGGTTTGACATGTTTACGTCTGCCATTCTGGTAGCATTGAATCACGTCAAAGTGTCGAACGATCGCGGCTTCACCGTACCGCCATCAAGCTGACTCAAAACCACGGACTTTTTACGCCGTAACATGCTACAAACCGGAGCATACAGAACGGTTATCGCAATAAATTCTTTATCTCAAAACTTGTACCGATCGGCCGGTTTGAGCTAGCTCTCTTCGCTTGCACGATCTTGTAGAGAGAGAGCGCGATCTTTAATTTATGATCGGTTCAGCAAAATGTGCTCCCCATCTGTTGGGAATTTGCTTCATTAAACTTTTTTTTTGTGGACGATTTCTGGTCATTCTTGGTATTAAGATGATTCAGCAGATTTGTTTGTAAAATTTTAAATGAAACAAACAAAACTGATTAAAAAACTTCACCGAGGAAAGAATTAACGCGACGCGACAAAACTATGCATGTATTGGTGCAATTGGTGCACATTTTGACAGCTTCGCGCAGTTTGTTTCCAAACATCACGTGACATTCATTGTTAGACATTTCTCGTTTGGGTGTACCATTTGTTGGGTTTCTTTCTTGTTAAAAACCGCATGATTTATTACTATGATGATTATTCGGACAAAAACATAGACTCCAGTTCTTTTCCACCACATTTCTGCCCAGTTATGATCAAAAAAGACCTCGCGCAACTATTAAACCAGGCCTATGACTTGCCTACAGATCCATTATAGTTTTCCCTGGGTACAAACCAAAAAAGAAACCACACCGCGCGCGAGTTTACAGTGGCAGTTGCCCTGAATTCATGCCTCCGGGTTTTATGCTCGAAGGTGATTTATGAACGTTTTGTACCCTGGAACAGCTTCCAAGATCGGAGGGCTTTTTTTACCTTCTGTGGACCAAAATAATTGCGGTCCTGCGGTGGAATGCACACACGCGAGCTCTTGCGTTCACCGCGGTTGGTTCTATGTTTTGCATAATGTGGTCACCTCAAACCGGTTGTCAAATGGTCTGCGCGTGGTGTCCCGTTCAAGGCTGCGGGGTCTCCGGCTGTCTCTGCTGTACGCGGAGTTGGGAGTCTTCTAAGGGAGCAGATAACTAGAAGTTTACAATTCTTCAAAAAACCTGAAATTAGTTTTTTTGTATTTGGAGAGAATCGCGATGAAGATGTTTAGTTGGTAACCCATCACTTTACCGCAATGCTACCATGGCTTGGTGCAACAAATTGGCAAAAAATGTTTGTAGAGTTGGTTGTCAGTAACCTTTCATTTGGGTGTATCCTATCATCAAACAATGCATTTTGGCTTATCGCCATATCTCCAACGACGTCTGACGTGTAATCCACTGGAGAGTCTTGCCCCTCCTTTATCAATGAACTAGACCAATGCGCCATTTCGACCGAATCAAGCCTCTGACTCACGCTGATAAAAATCACCTTTTACGAGCCACTTGATCCAAAAGTAGCCGCTTCGTGATATTGTTTGGGCTTGCCCGATTTCGCAGAAGTTCGCAAATACCCGAGAAATTCCGTCGACTCACGCGCTTTTATAGAGTTTCAATCTTAGACCAAACCTCCAATTAAGAACCTAACCTATGAGAAATTAAATAAGGCTTGATCACCTTCCGGCCGTCATCCTCAAAGTTCTCACTGTATAATTTGGCCATATGACTTGTAGCCGAATTCTTCAACAAACCGGATGCTGGCACCGAGTTCCGGTCCAGGTCCCCTAACATTCAGAGGGAGGAAGTTGCGGCAAGTCTCTAAGCGGGTCGTCGCACAGAACAAGGGACTTTGAAAGAATTCCCTTTCCTGTCATTTACACTTCCGATGTTCTCCGGCGGACTGTGGGGAACAATGAAAGAGAACAAACCATAGAGATACTTGCTTGGTCATGGTTTCGGGTTTTTTTCCCCTGTATAGGTCACTCAATTGAAGGAGGGAATTACGGCTGCGTTGCACGAATTCCACATAAAAAAGGGTTGGTTTGTATGCGAGTGATGAGATTTACGATCATCATCGACCAACGAAATGATCCAAACACATCATGATGGTCATGTCAGTGATGAAAGTGCGGTTATTAGTGATGTTTCAGCGTTTCAAGTCACACGTTCGGTGTGGTACCTCCACGTGACGAATCGAACACACCACCAACCAATCATACACTATGGGGTTGAGACAATATGAGCTGACCAAGCGTTTTCGGTCGAGCAGTAGGTCCGGCGGTTATGAGATAATCGACGTATGACGAAGAATTAATTACGACTAAAGCGGATTTTCTCACGCGGCTTCGGTAGGTTACCCATTGGTTGACCCCGCGATCGTGTGTGATGTCAGAACGGATCAGAAAGAACAGATCATTCAGTGAAGTTCACCTTGAATGTTGCTCTGAACCACTTACCGTTGGGAACTATTAGATCACAAACGCAGCTCTTTGTAGAGTGTGCAAATAATTCAATATTTGGAGGCCGGCTAAGAAGCAATGAGATAGATTAATTCTTGAGTTGTTTTTGAAAATGTCATATAAACATATGAGGCACAGTAATTTAGAGGACCTTTAAAAAAAACTCTAGAATGATAAGTAGCAGGGCTATAGCGTCGGAGTCGGTGCACGGAAAAAAAGTCAGTTCTCGGACTCGTGAATTGTGTTCATGAATTTGAGAACCACGAAGGAATATATTCACGTTTATAAAGCAAATGCACCATACTCATGAACTAATTTAATCGTGGTTCTTAAATTCGTGAACATAATTCACGATTACGAGAATTGATTTTTTTCTGTCAAATTCTGAGAACCCGGAGTTGGAGTCTCTTAAAATCTTCAAAAGTCGGAGTCAACTAAAACTCGTCAAATTTGTATGGGTGCTGTTGTTGAAGTTGAAGTCTGAGTCGGAGGAGTCGGGTTATTTTGAACAGCTAGAGCTGGAGTCGGATTCGGAGTCGCTAAATCTTCAAAAGCCCGAGTCGGAGTCCAAGACGGAGTCGCGTTCACGACCACCCAGTATCAAAATGGAAATTTATCCACCTCAACAAACCTCAAACAAAAAGCCCCAGCTCCATTTCCCAACCCACAAACAGCAGTTACATAAACAGTTACAACCTAATCCAGCTAAATTACAAGCCAGAGCAAGCAATCAGTCTGACTCCAGCCGTCAACGACAGGTTCATTTGGCTCAATTTCATGCAAAGTGGCTGTGGTAAATCGCTCGCGACGCTCTTGCAAGCCCGCGGAATCGCTCGGAAATCAATTACCTCTTCAAAACGAACCCAAATGACAACACCAGCTCTCAATCCACGAGCAGACCTTCGAACGGGGTGTGTTGTTTTCACGCGGAATTCAACCGCCCTCCCAGGCCGTCCGGCCCATTCGAAATGGATTGATCGCGGATAGATTGGATTAGTTTCGTTTCCAGCAGCGAAAAGTGCTGAACACAGACCACATTGCGAACGTGGTCGGTGGTCAGTTCTGGCGGTGGACATTGTAGAATGGGACAAAGAATCGGTTCAACTCGACATGTCGAGTCGATCATTGAAATTGCTGGCATTCCAGCGTCCACAATGGAGTTGAGTCATTATAAGCGATTGATTTAAATTTTCAAATCCAAACCCCCCGTCGAAGCGACGACCAATTTGCTCGACATTCCGGTCGCCACCAGCTTGGGACACTGAAACTTTCTTGTTCAATCAAATGCATTCGCGTTCCTCCTTCCCTCAATCAATCAATGTCCAGAGCGTGCAGCAAATCGAAAGGGAACGAGTTGTGCTGTAATTGTGCAACCCGCGGTCTCCTCAATCACCTGTTGGGTTCCAAGCAAACGGGTCGTCTGAGCGCTCAAGTCTCGGTCGGAAACCGGTTCAATTCGAAACAAGATCTGAAACACTGCTTTTCTAGTTGGTGCTTGCAGTGATAACTGGAGTGAAATATCATGACTTCTTGGAGTTATGTAAGAAAATACACCAAATTTAAATATAAAACATAGCGTTATTTTGTCCTTTTCACAACATCGCAGCAGGGAAGGCACGTCGATGAATTAGTAAAAAAAGTCTTGAAAAGACAATTAAATTTTTACTAGTACACTCAAACCTCGATGGTTTGACACCAACTGTTGTCAAACGAACGGGGTCACTTTTTAGTTTGACACCCCTTTCACACGGGGTTCAAATACACTACCAAACGTCTGTTTTGATAGTGTGCGTGAGCGCCGTGTAAAAAGTGACAGTTCGTCACGTTTGACTTTGACCAACCAACGGGTTCCAAACTCAAAAAGTGTCAAACGAAAAAGTGACCAACCACCGGGGGTTGAGAGTATTTGTTAAGGGTCACTGTCTACAAAGCTTGGCGTTCTTGACCCACTCTCAACTGTCGTAATATTGCTAATATAATTGATAATTGAGAACATAAAAAACTCAATGTGCGAGAAAACAAACAAAAATCTTGTGCTCATTCGATTCACAACAAATCATGAGTGAATCAAGCCATCAGCTTGCTTTGATCGATTGTTGATTGTGGAATGAGCGCTATCACGTGAGTTTATCAAATGAGAGTCTTTCAAAACAAAGCCAATCAGATCCGAATCGTAGCTAATTGTTGCTCACTCGTGAAAAAAGAGAGCTCGACGGCAACATTTCAAAAGACATCATGTACATTTTGACACTTTTTGGGTTATTGCATATTCTGAAAGTACCCCTAATAAGCTACCCTTCCGCTAAAAAATAGCAAAAGTTACTTCAGTAAAGTCTGTTTAATAATGATTTTAAATAAAGTAACATAAACAAAATCTCTGGCATCAGCAGTGCATGTTTACATAGCCCTGTAAATCTGTCAAATAAAAGACTACATGAACCCCGTGACAAAAAAAAAGCATCACGAAAAAGAAGCCATGTACATTCAACGAAGAAAAACGAATCATAACAAAGCTTCCCTTCCAATGACATCAGGGTGATATAGACATTTGTGATTTCAAAAGAAGTTATGTTTGTTTTTCTTAAATATATTTAATGACGGAAATAATGTATCAATAAAAGCAACGTTTTTCATCGTTTGTTATCATTAGAACATCTTCTTTTGCTTTTATATTAAAATGGAAATTGAAAAATGATGCTCAACATTCAAATGCGTTTTTCTCAAAACGCACGGTTTGAACATGATGCTTTTCGAAATGTTGGCGTCGAACTGAGGGTTTCCAACATCCTTGCCGTGACCACCGTGACGTGAAATATTCAACTTTAACCGTGAAATATCACAATCTGTGATAACAATCAGTCTGCGATGGCGCTCCAGTTGATTTGACCAGACAGTAATCACTAGCAAGATAAAAGTTTTGCTGAATTTGAGTCAGGTTACCGTAATCTGGGGTGCATCGGGACAACAGTCTGAATAGGGACAGCAGTTTTTAGAGCACTTAAAGCTTTTAAATTTGGAAATGGATGTACACATTTTGTTGGCCTGAGTCTGTTCTAACCGATAACAACCAGAAAAATCAAAATATTGTGCTCCGACATGGTTAAAACTGCTGTCCCAATTCGCCCCATGTGTCCCGATTGACCCCGTTTACGGTATTTCGTTTTACTTCATCAACCAGCTGCTGTGACGGGGCTCTCAACCCTAATTAAAGAGGGGGGCTCGTTTTTCACAATTTTCTTATTCAAATTGCAACGTTACGCAATAACTGTAACAAATTTCCGCTTGTTTCAGATTTGGAAAACCCGAAAAGTGGGCTTCTTGTTGAATCTGTGCAACTCGCACGATTCTGCGGCTGTTGAGGTCAATTGCAGCCTCGTCGAACCAAACCTCAACCTGAGGCCAACCAAAACCGAAAAAAGTGGCAGCTCAAAATATTACATTACTGACATTTAGCTGATTATACAGATTGAAGCCAAAGGCTTCTCCAAGAAGGAATTTACATTTTTTGTTGCTTGTTTCTTCAAAGCTCAGAAACCAAACCCGCAGCACACGTTTCGAGGTTTGAATGTTAATTTTGTGTACCTTTTCGCAGCCGGTCTGGCCCGGTTTTGTGAGCAAAAAAAAGGCCGCATTTACATCCACTTTGGGGAAGCAGCTGGAATTCGACACATTCAAGTCGATTCGGACAAGATTGATTTGCAAGGTGGTGTGTGGAGTTCCTCGGTGTGGAGATTCGACGGATGAAAATGAAACTTTTATTTTTGAGAGGATTATGTCAGACAAAATTAAATGTCCGGGTTTTTGTTTGCGTGCGAATTTCTGAGTCATCGTTGAGCAGTTAATTTAAACAGTGATTTGAAAATCAAATCAACAGGATCTTCCTAAATGGAAGGAATTTTAGGCGTCTTTGACTATTAATTTACTAGCTTTAAAAAACTATAAAACCTGTTTCCAAAATCTCAAATTTATTGAACTAACTTTACTTTAAATGTGATACAAATGTGATACATGTTATGAAAACAAACAACGTTTTACTTCCACTGAGATTTAAAACGTAGCTCTTTGCATGAGAAAACATTTCTCTGTCTCTGGGTCAGAAAGGAACTACCCAACTGCAATAATGACAAACGATTCTCAGCGTTGAATGTCAGTACAACTGACATTCTGTGTCTCCGGTGGTTGGACACCGATTGTTGTCAAACCATCGGGGTACTCTTTTAGATTGACGATCCTTTTACACGGCGCCTACACATACTTCCGAACGATTGTTTTAAGAGGGTGCGTGAGCTTCATGTAAAAAGTGACAGTTCGTCACTTTTTTGTATGACGTTGTCAAATCAACGGGGTACAATCTCAAAAGTGTCAAACCAAAACGCATTTAAGCCCTATCTAATGTGTAACTTAGCCCAAAGAGGAAATGCGAGTACAGTTAGAAAGAGTTTTACGGCCCAAACTAAAAACAAAGCCCAATAAACTTCCAAGCACTCGAACCTAATCATCCGGACGCGTGCTTCCAACACCTGGTTCGAAAATTATCGTTAAAACATTTATCGAAAAGCCACTCAACTTGTACACCAAATCAACGTGACGTGACTTTATACCGCCACGCCGTGCCTACTACCTGTAACAAACAACAAAGCCAATTTTCCACTCGACAGAGCCGATCATCGTATAGTTGGCGCTTCTGGTGTTGTCGTGTGATGTCTGGTCGCCATGCTCGGATGAGCAATGGCGGCCAACCATATCCCATGTCCTGCGAGTCGATGGTTGTGTTTTTTTATTCGCACGCTTGCAAACTCTCAACACGCGAACGCCGGGCGTCAATAAAATTTATGGCTTTCCGAGCAGAGAGAGAGAGCCTACTTCGATTAGGTCGGACACGGCACCCCGGTTCAACGACACACCTTTCTCGGGTGAGGAGTCTTTCTTTGGAAGGAGGCGCAATGTTGATGCATCTTGGTTACCTCAATGTTTATTGACATTGAACTGCTTTGATTCAAAAAGCATCCAAGGTCATTCAACATAAAGGTAACGTGAAATCTTTCCGTTTTTTGACAGCTCAATTTGACATATCGAAGACTTAACATGTTGCAGAGTTGTCCGTTCAACTGGTGAAATGACCCTCCTGGTTGGAGGTTCCCCACGTAAAATGACACGATAGCGCGTGAAAGTCAAGGCCTACTCACCGGAATGGACCGCACTGTCCTCGTCCTTGTCGGAGTCCTTGCAGCGCAGGAACAGGTCGCGCACCATTTCGTCGGCCTTTTCGCGCTCGGCCCGAACGAACTTTTCGAGCCGACCAAAGTCCAGCTCCTTGACGAGGATTTTCAGGTGTTCGGCGCTCTGGTCGACGCACTTGGAGGTGAGGGACTTGAGCAGGGAGTTGCTGCGGGACAGTTTGGTGGAGTGTGTCCGCCGGATGAAGGAGAGGGATTTCTTGGGGGACAGGGCGGAGTGAGGGGAGGGGGTACAGGTTGGATCTCCGGAGTGGGAGGAGCTGTTGAGGACGCCGAGATCGGACGAGTAGTTGAGGGAGATCTTGGGGGTTGACTTGAGCAGGAAGGAACTTTTGGGCGGGAACGTGTTGGCGGGGGACATGTTCTGGGGCAGGGTTTTGGACTTTTCCTTGGCGGCGGGGGAAGGCACGAGGGATGGCTTCTCCGGCAGGTTGAGGATGTTGTTCCGACTGCGGGACTTCATGAGCCGGATCGGCGTCGAGGTGTTGCTTTGCTTCTGCTGATGGCACGCGGTTTCGTCGTCGTCGATGTTGACGCTGGCATTTAGAACAATACCGTATCGCTTGAGTTTGTTTTCCCGCTCGCTGCTGACGAGCAGGTTGTTCGAGGAGTTGAGCGAATCGTCCAAGCTCCACTCGAAACTGCAGGCACTGAGATCGGGGTTGTAGATGCGCTCCAGCGAGCGCTTGGTGTAGTCCGGTTCTACCCGGACTGGGGTGGCCGGTGGACCATCCTCTTCGCCCTCGAGGGCGGCTTCGTGGCAGGAGTTGTTCAGGGGTACGTAGAACGTGGACCTCCGTCGCGAGGACTCGGTCGACGCAAAAGATGTGTCAGCGGCTTGCAGCATGTTGCACACTTAATCCAATAGGTGGCACTCTTTCTTTGTTGGCGTAAATGTCGATAAACAAACAAGGTTTACGAACTGATAACACTTGGCGAACTCTTGGACAGCTTATCTGACCTCCATTGTCGGCTACTGGCTCACTCACTTCAGGCAACAGCTATAGGGAAAGATTCCGTTGATCAGCGCGCGTGCAAAGTATCAAACGATCCCTAGGTCTAAAATTAGCGTCACGCGATCGTAAACGCATAAATCTCACTTTACAATTTAACAACTTTTAAGGTTTCCCTGGTACCAATCAACCCGAAAATAAACGATCCAGCGAGAAAGACAATACACACATCTTTCTCGGATGGTAAACAAAGGCAAGGAGGGGACCACACGATCCTAATGAGGGACATTCCCTGATTTTGGGAATCCAGATGTTTTCCATACTGTGTCAGTTACGTCGGTTGGGCAATCATCCTCACGTTTTGTATTGTTTGTGAAAAGTAAACAAACACGGAACCGCTTGGGAACGCCTCGTAGAAACGATCATTACTGACACGATCGCGTTAACGATCAGTCACAGCGACACACGGTTAAGGTTCGACCAGCTGGCATGCGTGCCTGCGGGATTTGGGGCCAATGTCTTCACACGAGCACAACATTGCTGTTCCACTAATTACGAGCTGTGACCTAATGGCGATCGTCTGTCAAACGATTCGTTTGTTCTGGAAAAAATCTACTTTGAAAAAGTCATTTCTGGCGACTTTTCATTAAATTTTCCAGAAATACAGACAAAATCGATGAAATTAATTTAAGTTTCGTCGTTCAAACCACATCTACTCGCCTCGTGGACATCGCCTGATGTAACTGAACCTATACCAAGGGAGATGACAAAGTGACGTCACTCCCGGTGGAATGCACGCC